>NW_023270268.1:1107535-1226128 GCF_011800145.1 Mirounga leonina
GAAGGAAGGAAGGAAGGAAGGAAGGAAGGAAGGAAGGAAGGAAGGAAGGAAGGAAGGAAAGAAGACAGGTAGATATAAAATCTCTAGGAAATTCAAAATAAGCTGGTTTCCTCTGTGGAGAGAAACTGAGTGGTAGGGGATAGGGAGAGAGACCTACTTTTCTCTGCCTACTCTCCTACAATTTTTACTTTTGTACTGTCTGTGTTACCTAACTTTTTTAAAATTCAAAGACATGTGAAAAGGAAATCCAGTAATCTTTTGTCCTCTTACAAAGTCTTGTTAACTCTGAAGTTCTGATACCTGTGCAGGCTGTGGGATATTCAACTGACCCTGAACAACACAAGTTTGAACAGTGAGGCTCCACTTACACGTGGATTTTTTACAGTGCAGTACTGTAAATGTATTTTCTCTTTCTCATGATTTTCTTAACATTTTCTTTTCTCTAGCTTACTTTATTATAAGAATACAGTATATAATCCATGTAACATGCAAAAATATGTGTTAATCAACTGTTTATGCTATCAGTAAGGCTTCTGTTCAATAGTAGGCTATTAAGTTAAGTTATGGTGGAATCAAAAGTTATACAAAGGTTTTTGACTGCTTAGGGGGTTGGTGCCCCTCTCCCTGTGTTGCTCAAATGTGAACTGTACTTCTGTTGGGAAACTCATGAGTTGTGTTGGTAGCAAGATTATTCCTCATTGTTGGGAAATAATTCTACATGGATCCTTTGCATGTGTTCACATCTTCTGAGTCAAGGCGCTGAAAACCTTTGTTCCAAATTATCTTTTGAAAGATGTTTGTATAGAAAATAGCCTTGAAGCTAGAGCTGGTGTCTCTGTGTGGAGCAGAGGGCAAATTTGTTTTCTGTTTAGGATTATAAAGATAATGCTTCCCTCAGAGGTAAAGGTCGAGTAGGCTTGCTAACAGCCCCTTTAGAAGACCAGAGTTACCTCAACTCAGAGTTTCCGTGCTATGATGCAAACCCAGTGAGTGTGCAGAATCCACCTGGGCTGCTCCACATTGCCCCCATGGGACTTGGGGGCCAAGGGGAACTTACACAAACACAGAGCTCACACTGACGCCTATGCAGTGAGTAATCAAGTCCTCTGTCTCTGACCCAGGAGTCTCTTGTCTTCTGTTAACATCCATGAAACTGTGACAGGCTAACTTATTAGCTCACAAGACTGGTAAAATGTCATACCCTTTGGAGTTCTTGACACTAATGATATAGATTTTGATAGTTGAAGATACCCATCTCAATCAAAACCTAATATTTAGGATGAGCAGTTCTCTTCAGGTGAGCAATTTCATAGAGGAATTCTATTACATCAATGGCTTTATTCCAGGAATGTATTAGATACAGAAAAGACACAGAAAGAACCCATTAGCCATTTAGACTGTTCCCTGCTAAGACAGGAAATTGAAATAACACTGGGAGCCAAATTATGTCCTTGCTTATTTGGCAGCTGTCAGATCGTCATTACTCTATATTATAGGTTTCCAGTAAAAACATGGTGAAAATAAAACAACACTTTCCCCCAGGACATTAAAAATATTTATATGATATTTCGTCTACTCTAGCAAATAGGTGTTTGTATTCAACAGTTACAGGGAGGATGGAAACGGTTTACATATTTCTTTCTAGGTGGATGAGATAGGTGTTTTCATATATGAGCATAAATTTCTTTTTCATTCCTAGATATCAATGTGGAAAAAAATCAAACATGTTTTTTTTTGTTTTGTTTAAGTCACCTGTCTATGATATTTTTGGTATAGCCTGAACTGGCTAAAACACTTATCTTTGACAAACTGGGAGACCCCTGAACCGCAAAACTACATGAAACAGATGGGCGTGCACCCAGGGCAGTGAGGCTCAGTAGGGACCCAGGCAGAAGGGAACAAGCACACTCACGGTTGCAGGTCTCACATAGGGCCGGGGGCACTCCACAGTAAAGGGCTCAGGATAGAGGGGGCACCAAGCCAAGTCCCAGAGCCGCAGCATGCAAAGAATGAAGGTAGAAACAAGGGGGCAGGGCTGCACGAGGACACACACAGACCCGCCACAGATATGCAGGAAGCAGTCTGCCAGTGAGCAGGGAGAAGACCGCATCAAGGGCAGTCCTCCAGTGGCCTGTTTTTTGGCATAAGCAAAGCAAAGGCCAAGCCAATTCGCCAACTCAATACCAAGCCATAAGAAAAGCTTCCAGCCAGGGACCAGGACCCTACCCACCATACCTCCGGCCAGTGGCTCACTTTCTTGTGAGACAGGAGACAGACACAAGCTGGTGGCACTTTGAAAAGAAGTGAAAGGGGAAAAAAAGGTATCAAAGAATTGAAGGAAAACTGGCAACAGTCCCTGGAAAATAGACATGAAAGCAAATTCAGGAGGAGCCATGGAGAGCAGGAACGAAAACAGCAAAATAGTTTAATGGGATTAGAGAGACTTGGTTACAATTTTGAATTGGGAGATGAGAGTAGGCCTCATTGAGAAAATGGCATTTTGAATAGTCTTAGAGGAGGGAAGGAGTTAGTGGTGTGCTAGGGAAGAGTGCTGCAGGCAGAGGGAACAGCAGGTGCAAAGGCCCTGCTCTAGGAAGGGACAACAGTGTTATTTGGTGCATAGATATTCCTAAGTATGTTATCTCACTGTGAATTCTACACATAAGCATTCCGAACTCCTTTTCTTTGTCTTGTTTAATGTTTTTTGCTCTGAATCCAACCATCTTGGCTTCATTTGTGTTTATATTTGCCTGGCTTGCCTTTGACCATCCTTTTATTTTAA
Organism: Mirounga leonina; assembly: GCF_011800145.1. NCBI lineage: Eukaryota > Metazoa > Chordata > Mammalia > Carnivora > Phocidae > Mirounga > Mirounga leonina. Next base: position 1,110,318 of record NW_023270268.1, read on the forward strand.
CACTTTAAAAATTACTTCAGGTTGTCTGTTACATAGAGTATAGAGCTGAGTTTTCATCCATCCAATTTGAATATTTTATTTATTCACAAGTGATTTAGGCACATTTACCATAATTGGCAGGCCAAATATGTTTGTCTTAATGCTGTCATATTACTTCATGTTCCCAGTTCTCATCTTAACTTGACCCACCTTCAAAATGTGGCACAGCTTCTTCTTCATTCATGTTCTTCACTTGCTTCTGAGACAGCCCCTCTCCTACTCTCTTGGCTTACCTCCCATCTTGCTGGCCAGTCTTTGCAAAGCTCCTCTGCTGTTTTTTCTTCTTGTTTTGACCTCTCACTGTTGGAGCTAAGGACCAGGGCTCAGTCCTTGGTCCTCTTCCCTAATGGCTCCTGCACCTCTGGTAGACCCAAGCAGGCCTGCAGCTTCAAACACCAGCTCTGTGCTGACAATCTGCAAATGCATCACTCCAGCTATGCCTTCTCTCCTGACTGTGAGGGCCCTGTATTCCAACTCAGATTTCCAAAAGGCATCTTAAGCAGTGTGTCCAACACAGGGGTCCTGGCTCTCCTCCAAACCCACTCCTCCCACAGTCTTCCCTACCTCAGTTAATGACAGTGCCGTCACCTGACTTTTTTCTCTTGTACTTTACACCCAACATGTCTGCAATTCCTGAGAACTTCCAGATATTTCTAGAACCTATATGCTTCTCATCACTGTACTGCTACCACTCTGGTATAATCCATCTCTTGCCTCAATTACTGCAATAGTCTGCTTCCATCCTCGTGCCTCTTCTGTGTGTTCTCAACACAGAAATTTGAGTAATCCTGTTCAGATATGAGGCAGATAATGTCACTCATCTGCTCAGAATTCCTCAATGGCTCTCTATTACTTTCAGAATAAAAGCTAAATAAGGAAACCTATTAATAAAATTCATTATTACTAAGAAAAAAAATTACATGAATAGCTCCATGGATGATGAAAAGGCATATAAAAAAATTCAGCATTCATCCTTGATAAATAAAAAACTTTCAATAAAATAAGAATTCATGGATTCTTACTTAATAATAAAATATATTTATCTCCAACCCAAAGTCAACCTCCTACTTGCTGAGTAAACACCAGAAGCATTTCCTTAATGTCAGAAACAAGAAAAGAAAGCAGGAAAATTATAATTATTTCCAAATTATGTGACTGTGAGATCCTCCCACTAGAGAGGAAGGTTTTGGTTTCTTTGCAGCAAGTTCCAGTCTATTTTCAAGCTTCCTGGTATCAAGAAGCAGTAGTGGTTGTGGAAACTTCTTGATCCAACTCTGAAATCCCTGGTAAAGTGTCCATTCTCCATACTCAGGCAGTCGCTGTGTTTCTAGCCCCAGCCTGTATGTATTTGGTATTGGAAATGGTTGCAGGAAATCAGGCCCTCAAGATGGAAATCTGGGATTGGATCTGACCTGGCTAGGTCTGAAGACAATGGTGACCTTGTCAACAGAGGGAAATGGGATACTATGAATCTAGGGCACACAGTTGGAAAAGTTACCTAAATGGTCACCTGTGGTCACCCGGAATGAACAGTTTACTGAAGGCAAGGCTTCAGTGGCTGCTATACCAGACAGTTGTGATGGGAATGAGGGATTCAGAAACTGTCAGGGTGGGTTGGCCTTTTCTCACTGTACAGGAGAGTTTAAAGAAGGAAAATGATATATTGCAAAAGTCCAAAACTACAGAAGGAAACTTAGTATATGATAATGATGGCATTTAAATCAGTAAGGGAAAGATGGATTATCAAGTAAATGAAATTGGGCAAATGTGTAGCTATCAAGATATAAAGTAAAGCTTAGATCCATTCCACTTACATCAAAACAAATTCCTGACTGGTCAACTTTTAAAAGGAAAAATGTGAAATCGTAAAACATTAAGAAGAAACCATGGAAGAATTTTCAAAGTAATCTAAGAAAGGTAAAGGTCTTTCTAAGTCTGATACAACCTGGAAATACTAAGTAGTAAAAGAAAAGCATGGTAAAATTCACCAATTAGAAAAGGAAAAGTCTGCTTGCTAAAAAACAAAACACAAAACGAGCAAATAAAACAGCATAAGTATAATCAAAAGACATGGCAAACTGAGAAAAAGTTTTGACATTCGTATCTAAGAAAAGGACTATTTTTACTATTATATAAAGTTTCTCTGTCCAGTAGAAAATTGGACAAAATGTATAGAGAAGTCACAGATACAATATACAAATGTCTCGTTCACACTTGTAATAAGAGAAATACAAACTGAAACATTTTTTCATCTATCAGATTGGTAAATTCCAGTTCTGGCCAAAATGCAGGAAGTCCACTGCAGCCTGTGTACCCCACTGACTACTACTAAAACCTCTAGATAAAATATGCGAAAAAGGCTTTGCAAGCTGGAGGAAGTGTTGAAGACTCCTGTTTTTTCTTCTCCCTCCTCTGTCCTGAGGCTAGTCCCAATCCTAGTGCTGGGCTGCTGTAGTACCATGACATGGGTAACTAAGACACTGAGAGAACACCTGTGCCTCTGGACAGAGGAAGTGGGAAAAGGGACCCTTGTTGTGCAAAGAGCATGGGGAGAATCGAATTCCTGTTATTTTTGTCTCTTTTCCCTCAACACCGCCTTTACAGTAGCCCCACAGACAGATAGGCACAACAGATAGGAAGCGTAGGAAACTCCAAGAGCACCCCAGCTTTCTGGCCAGCAGAACCGGAAATAGGAGGTCCTGGGAGCCACAGAATCTGAAGGAAATCCCCCAAAGGACAGAGGAGATGGGAATCCCTAACTGTATGTAGTGGTTATGCAGCAATAGGTAACTGGTAACAGGGATCCATGTCATTAACTCACTCAGGTCAGCCGTTTGTGTAGTCCAACAACTAATTTGTCATACTTACTCAAAGTTTTAACTTGTTAATTGTGGAGATGAAATGAGATTGTCCATGTGAAAGGTATTTCTTTATATTTACGTTCAAATTTTGTTTTTGCCAGTCCTTCTGGTCATGTGAATATCAGAAGATGAAATTACATGGAGGGATGGCCATTCAAGTTCAAGGGATGAGAAGATAGGAAGACTACAATTTTAAAAAGCCTAATGAGTAATTAATGTCTAAACCTATTGAAACTCAGAAACAATTTGTTCCAATTTGCAGAAGAGGGAGAACTTCTGGACATACCCATGCAAGACTTACTAAGAGACAGCCGCATGAGAACTGGTCAGTAAGGTTGTGAGCTGCCATGACAGAGCATTGGAGTTCTAGAAAGAACAACAAACTGCCCCTATCTGGTAACCAGCTTCTGTTCCTGTCCCCTAGTTTCCCTCCTTCCTGTCTTGAACCTGGAAGACCCAGAGAAGGGGCGGAGGAGTGGAAGAACAGACCTCACTTCTCTGACTTGGCAGGACTTGGAGGCATCTCTCTGGACTGAGATGGGTGTAGGAGGAGGTGGCGGGAGGAGTCCTTATAAAGCGTTCATTCATTGCTTTCTTTCATTCCACTGAGAGTTATTGCGGCCTGTTGTGGATAGGCTGTTCCAGGCACTGGAAATATATCAGTGGACAAAACTGACAAAAATCTCTGCCCTTGTGAAGTTTACATTCTAGGGACTGACAGTAAACATAATAATATAAAACAGGTGATGAGTGCTATGGAAAAAAGAAATAGGAGAGTAGGTAAATAGATGGTGGGGTATGGAGGAGGAAAGGGCCTCAGTGAAAAGGTGGGATTCCATTCCCTTGAGGGAGGGAAGTAAACAATCTCCATAATTAAGGAAGGCAGAGGGAACAGCCAGGTCAAAACCTCTGAGGTGGGATCTAGGAAGATCAGTGAGATCGATGTGGCTACGGCAGATAAATGGGGAGAGTAGACGTCTTCTGAGAGATAAGGGGTGGCGGGGCTTTGTTCTTATATTTCAAAGTGACAAGAAAAGTGGAGTCTGGACCATAAGAGACTGAAAGGAGGAAAATGTGAAGAGGCATACAGGTTTCCCTGGCTATCCGAAAGCAGAGCATTCCTGTAAGTCGAAAAGCGAAGAATAAACCCCTCACCCCCAACCTCGCTTTCCCTAAGTTCAGTTTACGAAAGACCTACATTAGTACCTATGTTCACTAATGGAAGGAAATCCGAGGAGGACTGCGCCTTTTACGAAAAAAGCTATTGCTCTAGTAATGCAGGTCTTCTGCAAGAGCCCGGATACCACTATTTCTTTTTTAGCGGCTCTACTAGGTCCCACCCTCTCTGGGCGCAACAGCCCAGCGAGACCCCGCCCCTCAGCGGAAAGACAGCCCATAAGACTCGCCTCTCCCACCGTGGTCCCGCCCACTCTCGGAGAGACAGCTCATAGGGCACGCCCCTCCTACCGTGGTCCCGTCCCCCCACGGTGAGACCGCCCGGCGGGGCCCCGCCCCCCCACCGTGGTCCCGCCCCCTCTCGGTGCGACCGCCCAGCGAGGCCCCGTTCCCCCTCTGTGATCCGGTTCCCTCTCAGAGTGGCAGCCCAGAAGGCACGCCTGTCCCGTGCGCCGCCGCGTTCCCACTCCCGGCCAAAGACCAGCTAGGCCCATCTCAGTTTTCTGCGGGGCCGTTCCGGTCCGCGCCGTGAGGACTCTCCACTAGGCCCCGCCCCGCTCAGTGCGACGCAGTGCTGGGCCCCGCCTCTCCCGGCGTGGCCCGGCCCTGCCTGAGCGCTCTGGCGTCTGGGCCCCGCCGGGCCTGCCACACCCAGCGCGTCCCGCAGGCCCCGACCCTGCCCCGCCTCTGGAGCGTCCACGGTGGTGCCTCCGGGTCGCGCCGGCTCTCGGGCCCGCCTCCGAAGACGTGGAGTGCCGCTGCGGCCGGTACGTGGGGGAGGGGACGGCAGACCCCCTCGCTGTGAGCGGCGCGGAGCCGGGGTCTGTGCAGAGCTGAGCCCGGGCTGCCCGGCGGCGGCGGGGCGCCACCAGGGACGCCTCCGGCCGCCCTTCGTTCTCGGGGTATCTCCCAGTGCTGGCAGTCCCAGGAATGGGGAAGTGGGACCGGGATGGGCGCAGATGCGGGATGGGGGAGGGAGGACTGAAGGTGTTGGGGAATGGCAGTCGCAGGTGGGGCCTGGGGAGAGCCGAGGTTTGGGGACGGGTTATGGGTCTGCGGGTGGAGGGTTTAGTGATGAAATGTAGTGAGGCCGAACCTGGGGCTGGAGTCATGCTGCGGGCTTGGGGGTCTTCGGAGCTAAGGAGAATGAGATCGTGGGTGGGGGTAGAAAAGACGGCGAAGCTTAAAGAAGGGCGTTTTTTGGAAGGACCAGTTCAGCGGGGGCTCCGGATTCACGCTTCCCCGGACAGTCCGGGGAGCAGGGGACAGTTAAGGATATGTCAGAAGGAAGTGGGGCTGGAGCGAACTTGCAGGGTCATGCTCTCTTTCACATCAGGGTGATTGGGTTTCCAGGCTCTTGACTGGGACACATCGTACATTTCAAGTAATAAATGCAAGTCAGGGGCAGTGCCTGGGACACCTGAGCAATGTGGATGGAAGAGTTCTCCTATAGGCTACTTCTGTTTTCCCGGTGCCTTCACAGCGCCAGCCTTGGTGTGGACTTGTCTGCTGCAAAACATGTGCCAGCCGCCAAGACTGTGTGCGGAGGGTCCGGACTTAAAAATAAGTACAGTTGAGGTTCACTCAGACGGAGTTGTATCCCATTCCATTAAATCCTGTGGAGTTTAATTTTTAAAAATCTAATCCCGTGTAGTTAAAAAAAATCTTTATGATTTGTCTCCTTTGAATTTGAAGTCACACTAACCTACAGAACTGGATGTTTTCTTTTTTTTAAAGATTTTATTTATTTATTTTTTAGAGAGCGAGCGAGAGAGAAACAGCATGAGAGGGGAGAGGGTCAGAGGGAGAAGCAGGCTCCCCGCGGAGCCGGGAGCCCGATGTGGGACTCGATCCCAGGACCCTGGGATCATGACCTGAGCCGAAGGCAGACGCTTAACCATCTAAGCCACCCAAGGCGCCCGAACTGGATGTTTTCTAAGGGTCTTTTTTGTATGATACAGAGTTTTCAATTCACTGTGGAAAGTAGACCATATCTGTTCTGACCAGCTATTGCTGAAAGAATTGTAGAATTGCAGGTGAAGAATGAAATTTAAAAGATCTAAAATAATGGAAGGGAATAGAAGCGGCCTGGTAAATGGGAGTGTGTGCACTTAAAAAAAAAGCCAGTGAAACTTTTTTTCCACTGTAGAAACTTGGAAGATTGAGAAAAAATATAAGGATGAAAATTAAAATCCCATGTAATTTCACCAATCCTGTTAACATTTGGGTGCAATTCTTCTTAATTCTTTTTGTATTTTATTGTCTATTAAATGTACATGTTACATCATTGGGGTCATGTTGTTATATTACTGTTTGCTTCCCCCCCGCCCCCCCCTTGGCATTTTCCTGGATCATTAAGAATTCTCCTTAAACATCTTTATAAATGGTTGTATGGTCATCATATAGATTCATTCTTTTATCACATATTAGAGTTTAGTTTTGTGTCAAGTGCTATGCTTACGGATGAGATTCAGTGTTGCTCCAGGTTTTCAGACATTATTCCAGCACAAATAAGCAAAATCTTGGCAGTTTGTGGCATAATGAGAGTAGATAGAAAGTTTGAATGAGAAGAGGAAATATTGTTGCTTCACTTTATCGGTCAGTCCATGGCAAGGCTCAGTTGGGTGATTCTGTGCGGAGGTGGCCTTCTGTTGGTGCAGCATCTAATCAGGCCTGGGCTTGGGCTCTTGTGGCCAGCCTGTCTTCAGTATGTCTTGTCTCACCTCCTGCATCTTCCTTTGGAATCCTGATGCCACCAGGTTCCCAGGTATGGGAATGGGCCTCACCAGCTTCCCTACCTTGTCAGTGTCACTGAGTCACCGAGCGTCAGATTCTAGTGAGGGTGGGTGTGTGCAATGCTGATTTTCCACTATCAAATTAGCCCACATCTTATATAACACCAAGCGGCAGCTGCCTTAGGTCTCAAGGAAGGAATGTCCCACAGCTGCTCTCATAATTAACTGCCTGTTGGAGGTTTCAGAGGATGTCTCTAAGTTGTCCTTACCCTCAGGGCCTCTGGAGGGGTCCTGTCCTTCCTTCTAGCCCTGGCCATTAAAATTGCAACTTTTCTCCTGAGGAAATCCCTCTCATTTTCCAGCTCAATTGGTGTAGCCCTTCATTTTTCTCTCACTGATGTATTCCTATTTTGCTTCATGACAGAGTGATTTTGTAATTTTGGTTTATGTTTCTCCTTGAGTCTGAAATAAGGTGATTTCTGAAGACAGCTGGTACATTTCCTTCTTACCTGCCTCTGAATTTATAATTCCATTGGCTCCCCCCCCCCCCAACTCAGGAAGAGAATACAGGGTCTCCTATTCTTTTCTTGATCCTTGATAAAATATGCACATACCCCCAGCCCCTCAACCCCCCACCCATGGCTGAACTCACAGTGTGCTTCTCTTCCTTTGTACGTTTCAACCTGTATGGCCAGGATTTATCTTTTACTGTAGGCAAGTGATTCCAGTAGCTAATGTAAAAGTCACATGAATCCAGTTCCTTTACCTCTCTTTGACCCAGTGTGCAGTTCAGCACATGCTAAGAGCAGAATTTGGGGTGGCTATCCTGTGCCGCACAGCATCTGTGGAACTACATGCTCTGCCTTTTAGTCATTCCTGGCTGCTGTCCTGGCTGTCAGCCTGGATAAAAGGGGGAAATTTGTTGTGGTTGCAGAAATTGTTCTACCTTCCAGTGCCTAAGAAGACTGCATATGTTGAATCATTGTTTGTAGATTGGCCCCAGCTGGGACTATGAGCCTCTCTTCTGTACCCACACTTAAAGCCCTCATGTCTCCCCTTCTGGTATTTTGGTCCCTTGTACTGGTCGTGTGCATGGTAATGGTGGACCAAGTTCTTATTAAGATCCTCTGGTAAAAGCAGATTGCAGAACTTAGCTTAGACCAAGGCTGCCATGAGGCTTCTTTTCAGTATATTCACGCCATTGGGCTATCCCATTGGGAGAAGTGAGTTTAGGGCACACCTGGATTCCACTGACCAGTTAACTGTAAAATTGAGTCCTCCTTACCTGTACCCTGCTACATGCAGAACGCAGGGGCAGGAATCCCCCAAAGGAAAAGGCATCCCAGAGATGTTCTTATACAGAGACAGAAATTCCCTGAGCAGTATGTTCCCCCTTGGTGGGTTACAGGGACCAGAAGAAGAGAGCATGGGAGGTGTAGCAGGGTGGGTAAGGGGCATCTTAGGTAACCAGGTTTGCACAGTGTGGCTCAATGGATGGCATAAGTGTAGGACAGCTGAAAACCGCAAGCATGAACGGAGCAGAGTTGGTCCTTAAAGGACTGTCACCAACAGTGTTGAAACCTCAAGAGCATTTAATGTACTAGAGCCTTAAAGGGGTCAAGGCTTACCAAGCTCCACTAAAAAGCCTTAGTGGGCATTCTCCCCCAGCCCCCATCCCCATGGTTCACGTTGCTCAGAGCAGCGTCTGCACGACACTGGCATTTGTGTTAGTCTGTGAGACTTTTGTGGAGCTAAAGCATGCTGCTGCACAGTTTGGCCAGGCCAGTGTTTCTTCTAATGACAAGACTGTAAAACTGACTTAATTGACTCAGTTCACAAAAAGAAAAAAAAAAAAAAGATCTTTTTCATATTATTCAAAGACCACTGGATTTCAGTCCTATATCTGCCACACTGGTTGTGTGATTTTGGGTCTTGTGAACATGATACAGTGAGGTCATGGAACTAAATGACCACTGAGGCTCCTTCTGCTCTAAAGATTCTATCATTGTGCAGCCCCTCTGGGGCTTTTGGCTGTCTCCTTCTGCATAGGAAGGGGTGTGCCTAGGTACTGAGTCCTTTCATTTTATGTACTGTTGGACAGAAGGCTTTTTCATGGTTAGTGAACCTTTACTCCAAACAATCTTTAAAGTTAGGCAACTTCTTTTGGTATGTTTTTAATCTGGGGACTAAAGCAAAATATTATCTTGTATTATACAGTTTTAAAGAAGTATCATTTGGCCTTTACTAGAGGGTATATTTTACACTACTGTTGAAAATGTGGGGCTTCTATACTATTCTATGTACAACTATATATAATATATATATAGTTCTATATACAATTGTATATACAACATATAGAATATTGTATATAGTTCTATATACAACTGTAAAAGCCATTTTTTTCTAATTATTAAAAAAAAACCTTGCTCATTAAAATTCAAATCAAAAAGAAAAATGTAAAGAAGAAAATAACAATCAGCTTAAATCCTACTACTTAGACGTGGCAGTTTGGAGAAATATATCTGACTAATCATTGGTGGCACATTTATTACGCCTGGGTGGCTTAGTCAATTAAGTGTCTGCCTTAGGCTCAGGGTCCTGGGATCGAGTCCCACATCGGGCTCCTTGCTCAGCGGGGAGCCTGCTGCTTCCCCTGCTTGTGCTTGTTCACTCACTCTCTCTCTGACAAATAAATAAATAAAATCTTTAAAAAAAACCCTGCACACAGTAGGAACTGAAATGGGAGTGTTCCCACACATGGTTCAGGGTGGGAGCTCTGGTCTCTGGCCACCGGAGTTTAAATCCCAGCTCTCCTGCTTGTTACTGTGTGACATAGGACAAACCTACTTAACCTGTTTGACCTCAGTTTTCTCATCTGCTAAATGAAAGTGTTGGAGTTTCTTCCTTATGGGGTTGGTGTGAGAATTTAATGAGTAGCCCAGTGCTTTGCATGTAGTAAGTCCCCAGCAAAAGTTAGCTAGTGTTGTCGTTTTGCTATTAGTGTGGATTGTGTATATCCATAAATGGGATCACGCTTTGCATTTTTTTATACCTTACAATGTGTTATAAAATGTTCTCCATGTTAATATAGTTGCATCTGGATGCTAGTGTTGATGGTTCTGTCGTATAGTTGTGACACACTTTATGTATTTAGCCTATCTCCACTTGTTAGATTTTCAGGTTGTCAGTTGTTTCTTTGCCATAACTAAAACGCAAAAATAAATAAGAAAGAGAGAAAAAAAGAAAGTTGTAATGAACTTCCACTATATATTTATTCTATTTTATTATCTCTTTGGCATGAATTCCTAGAAATAGCATTGTTGTGTTGAATAGTAGGAGTATTTACTATTACTTTTCATACTGCCACTCTCCTTTCCGGAAAGATGGTATCAAATTACTACATCTGTCAGCCATGGGTGAGAATGCCCAATTTTCTACACCTGTGCTAGAACTGGATTCTGTCCACCTTTCAACTTCAGCAAATCTGAAAAGGGAAAGGCATCTTCTACTTATTTTGTATTTCACTTATTAGTATGTTTGAACATCTTTTCAAAGTGTGTTAGCTGCTTTGTATTTCTTATTTTGTGACTTGTGATTTCAGTTTTTTGTATTTTTTTGTTGATTTGTAGGAACTCGTTGGATATCAGAGATAGTGACACTTTTGTTTGTAATATATTGGAAATCTTGTTAAGGTTGTCTCAAGTAACGAAAGGCGTATAGTATCTCAAATGAGAATAAATCATTGCGCAAATATTATGAATCTCTAGCTGGTGCTCATATACATGTTTGGAATGGAAACCCACATTTAGAGTCTCAAAGAGATTGTTTTATGACCTGGTCATTATGAATAAGGGAGGCCTTTTATTACTGACATTAGGCAATGCATAATTGCCAGAAAACTGCCACCTTCGATGCATGTCCACATGTACCGTGCTGAACCCTTGATTGTGCCCTTAACCTAACCATTCTTTCCAACATGCCTTTTTATTTACTCTTTACCATGTCCCAGGTCAGCGACCTCGGAGTTATCCACGTACCTTTTCCAAGTTGAAGGCTGTCTGGTTCTCAGCCTCCCTTCCCAGAAAGTTAATCCCACCTCCCCCGGCTGCCCCGCCCCACCTGGTTACTGCTACTGTAGTCAGGCCTTGTGTTAGAATGATTTGGTGCACACCTGCTTCTGCTAAAAGACTGTGAGCTCCCCAGAAGGGAGATGGGGACCTGACTTACTTTTGTACCTTCAGACTCTCACAGCATGGCTCAAAATAAGTACCGCATAAATGTTCGTTGCATTTGATATTTCCTTTTAAAAGTTGATGATGCTTGAGCCTCTGTAGTCTACTGGTAGTTTAACCATTTTTCCCAACCTTTTGTTATGAAAAATTTCAGAAGTTCAGGGGAATTGAAAGATGAAAAACACTCACAATCTTGCCCCCTAAATTTACCTATTGAGATTCATATCACTCTGACATGTAGCTAATCCTCTGCTCAGAAACCTACAGTGACTCCTTTCTGGCCACTGGAGCAGATGTGAACTGTAGCATTCCTTACCCTTAAATGGTCACAGCTCACAAAATGTTGCCCTCTCTGCTGGGTCAGGCCAGTCTTACTGTTCTTCTCCCATACTGTCTTTATTCTTGCATCATTGATTTTACACATGTTGTTTCCCATGTCCTTCCCAAAAGGAAGAGAACATGCTTCTCTTCCTTTTTTCTTGATTGAAAACTTTTGCACATTAAGTGTTTTGAGTTCCCATAGCTCTAATTGCTATCTTTTATCATTCTTTCATTCTGTACAATTCCTGACCACATTATTCTAGCTGTTGGAAGGGGACTACTGGGTCCTATTTTGATCTGGTTACCTTCATAGAGCCTAGTGTTCTGACTTTGGATTTGGCTGGCTTTTTTAGAATAACATTCCTGAAGCATTTGTGCTATGATGTGAATCCAGCATTGGTTTACAATACCTATGTTGCCCCAAAACTATGCTCTGTTAGAGAAAAACAAAAGCTTATCACTGTAAGTCAGATTACTCTGGTCTGTTTGATCAGCTTGTCGCAAGATCATGGTTCACCCGAAAGAATGGAAAGGTGTTCTGTGGTGTTGGTCACTCCTTTTGCGATTGTTCCCAAGAATTGATTTGCACTTGCACTTTGGAGTCATTAAAACTTACATCAAGTATAAAGCTAGAATAAGTAAGTCTGAAGTCTAGGAATTGTCCCTGCCGTGAATCACTGGGTTAAAGAGATTCACATGAAAAACGTTTTAGCGAGAGGCCATTAGGCCTTAGTGACTGATGCCATTTGTGAGGGTCCAAGTTGACTTGAGTATTTTTCAAGCTTGAAAACGGAGATAAAGATGATATTCCCGAGAAAGGAAAACTAGGAAGGGAAGCTGATGCTGGCGACATTAACTCCATACTTAAACATGAATTCAGACTGTGTCAATTCCCTGCTCTTACTGAACTGGTGACTCCCATTGTTTATTTGACAAAGTCCAGTTCCTTTGTAATCAGGATCCCTTGTTAGATACCTGCCATTCCCATCCGAGCACCCTACCCCCCCACCCCCCACCCACTGGTAGTGCCACAGCCATACCTAATCACTTGTGTTTCTCTGATACTGTTGGCTGTTTTTCATTATTATTTTGTAGGGGAATACTGTTTCCTCTACTTAGAATGCTATCCAAGTCTCGCCCAGTAAATTCCTATTCATTCTTCTAAATCCTGTTCAGGTGTCACATCCCTTGTAAATACTTTCTTACTCTTCCTGTGTGAGAGCACATTTTACACTGCTGTCCTTCTTTTACCTGAATGTCCTCCCTACTGTGTTCTGAGCTGCTTACGGAAAAGGATGGTGTTCCCCCTGACTTCATACGGGCCTAGCTCACACGTGTGCTCTGAACCATTGGTTGAGCCTGTCATATAACCCATCTGGATCATGAAAAATTTTCCTTTTTCTTGGAAGGCAGAATTAGGTGTAGTTAAGAGAAAATACAAATATATATATTTGTCTATATATTTCTCTTTTCCATTGTAACCCATGTACTTTTTATTTTATTTTAATTTCAGCAAGTTTGTGAAAGATGAAAGTGACCTTATCAGCTTTGGATACTTGTGAGAGTTCCTTCACACCTTTGGTCGTCCTAGAACTGGCTCAGGATGTCAAAGAAGAAACCAAAGAATGGCTGAAGAACAGAATTATCTCTAAAAAGGAAGATGGAGGTGAGTAAAATAAATATAACTCAGACTTAGTCATGTTCAGTGACTAAAAATATTTTTTAAATGTGTTTTACAGTTATTTCATTGATGTATTTCTAAAATTAATATCCATTTCTTTGCTCTTTATTATTTATCTGGACTTGAAAGGAGATCTTAAGTCCACATTAGACTATAAGCAACATGAGTGGTTTTGTTCACAGCTATAAATACTATGTCTAGTACACAGCCTATCACATAGTAGGTCAATATTTATCAAATGAATGAACAAGTATCTACTGAGTGCTTTTTATGTGTCAGTTATGATGCTAAGGGAGAGATTAATATGGTCTCTGCCTGCAAGGATCTTACTGTCAGTGTAAGGAGACTGAATGCCACCTCCTGGAAATTGAAGTAACAGGACAAAAAACCCGAAAGAAAGAGCTGTTACACAGCAGTGCATGATACTTAAAAATGAATTGTATGTAAACTAGCTGGAAGAGTAAAGGGAAGACAGAGGTGGCAGTTGGTGATGGTTTTGGGCTGGAAAAGGATGACTTTATAGAAGCCAAAGCTTAGCCCTCTCCTGAAGGGCAGAAAGGGATCTAGATTGGGTGAGAGGGTGGAGGACATTTTACATGAGCAAACACTTCATAAAACTATACAAAACAAGAATTGATTTGCACTTGCACTTCACCTAAAACTTCATCTAAAACTTCACCAAGTCTCCAAACACTGAATAAAACTTAAATAGACTGTTTTTAATAAAGATTTTGACTGTAACTGAAATGGTTCCTTTATAATAAAACCTTGAATCCTAGTGGAATTTTTAAGTTTTTGCAAACAACTGAATCAAAAGAAAACTTAAAAAAGAGTACCTTCTTACTGAAATCTGAAGTGTTTCCCTGGGTTGGAGTCTCTTTAAAATTCCTGTGATGAAAGGACATTTGTAGTGCCTAAGAGCGAGGGACTCCAGTGTATTCCCAGTCTTCCCTGCTCACTGTGTTGCCTTCAGCAGAGAGACACAAGGATAGGGCGGGTGGGCACCTTTCTACACTGCTGGGAAATATGAAAATAACATTGCAAAAAAGTATTCTGATCTTTCAGGTAAAAGTAGTGGATTTCACACTCAGGTTTACTTTTACTCTCTTTCAAACATGACAATAAAAGGATTTTTTTAAAAAAGAGGTAAGTCCAGGGGCGCATGGGTGGCTCAGTTGTTAAGCGTCTGCCTTCAACTCAGGTCATGATCCCAGGGTCCTGGGATCGAGCCCCACATCAGGCTCCCTGCTCGGCGGGAAGCCTGCTTCTCCCTCTCCCACTTCCCCTGCTTGTGTTCCTGCTCTCGTTATCTCTCTGTCAAATAAATAAATAAAATCTTAAAAAAAAAAAAAAAAAGAGGTAAGTCCAGTTTGACAAAGAAGAAAGGAAAGAATATAACAGCAGCACCATTTTGGAAGCTAGGAAACAGGTGGATGAGTGGTAAATAACTTCTCAGACTTGAAAAAGTCAAAGCTGAAGTTGGCAGGGATACAAATTGAGGTTTTGCAGTTTAAACCAAAGACTTAGGTATTAGTGACTTTAGGGGCTTTTGGAGGTGGAAATAAGTGGTACCAAGAAAAAGAAAAAAGAATTGGCTGAGATTCATTTAAGAAATAGATCCCCCGTTCCCTTCTGTATTCTACCATCACAGCAGAAGACTGACTTTTCTCTGCAGAGGGGTCAGATGCTTGGATTTTGGCATGGGGGCTTTATGCACAGTTGAAAATAGAGATTCTGTACTGAAAATAGGATAATAACTGATTATTATTACCCCTATCCTCCATCCCACCAATCTCATACCTAATTTAGTTTCTAAAATATTAGCAGCTAGATTCAAATCATCTAAGAAGCAGATTGAATAATCTGTCTTGGGGAGTCTGATCAAAGACAAAATAAGCAAAGGTGCAGAAATCAGAGAATTGACCATGGAAAACCTGGCCAGATGACTATGCTTAAAGGCTATCTTTAATGAGCTCCATCTAAGCCTTCAGAACTTAAGTACAGCCTCCTAGAACCCCTTTCTTAAACATGCACATATAATAAAAGATCACCAAACATCTGAGAAAAATCCCTAACATGAAAGAGAAAGCTAAAACTAAGCAAACAGATAAAAATAGCTAACTCTGCAGAAAAAGAAAACCAAGAGAAAATTTAAAACTCAACTCTCAGTAATGAGAAGGTAGGACAGACATTCTATAAATCGAGTTAGATACTGTAATATATTCATTTAGGAAAAAAAGCTCATATAAAGTAGAAGTATAAAAGCAAAATTTAAAAACTTGGTAAAAGGGTTAGAAGATAATTTTGATAAAATCCCCCAGAAAGTAGAGCAAAAGGTACAGAATTGGGAACTTTGAGAAAAAGTAAGGAAGTTAGAGGACTAGTCCAGGAGGTATACATCTGAATAAAAGGAGTTCTAGAAAGGGAACAGAGAAAAAGGAGAAGAAATCATCAAAGGAAGACACTCAAGACTGATGCCATGCTTTTTCAGTTGGAAAGGGCCCACCCAGTGCCCTGCACTATAGATGAAAATGGCTTACCATTAGAATGTTCTGGAACCCTGGGAATGGAGAAGGTACTACAAACTTCAAGAAAGAAAGACAATAGGTCACACATAAAGGATCAGACTTCTGAGCAGAAACATGGGAAGCTAGAAGGCATTTTCCAAAGGAAATCAACTTGTAATTCTTATTTATTGGGAAGATAGATTTGAATTGTTAATACATTTTTCTTCTTTTTTTTTTTTTTAATTTTATTTATTCATTTGAGACAGAGAGATACAGAGAGCAAGCATGAGCAGGGGGAGAGGTGGGGGAGAGTGAGAAGCAGACTCCCCGCTGAGCCAGGAGCCCGACGTGGGGCTCCATCCCAGGACTTGGAGATCATGACCTGAGCCGAAGGCAGATGCTTAACCATCTGAGCCACCCAGGCACCCCATAATACGTTTTTCTTATATCAAACTAGAAACAATACTTATTTAGAATGTTTTCCTTTTTGAAACTTTTCTAAGATTGTGCTTATCTTTTGTTTTTGAAGGTGCCCAGCTCCTGTTTAGACCACTATTAAATAAATATGAGAAAGAAACACTAGAAAATCAGAACTTATATCTTGTCGGTGCCTCCAAGATTACATTGTTACTGGGTGCAGAAGCAATAGGTTTGGTAAAAGAGTGTAATGATAACACTATGAGAGCCTTCACATATGGAACCCGACATAACTTCAAAGATTTTGATGGTGAGTCCCAAGATTGTTTTTATCAGAATTAATTTATCTCAAAAATAAGCTTTTGATGAGTAGGTCAGGGGTCAGCAAACATTTTCAGGAAAGGGCCAAACTGTAAATATCTTAGGCTGTGTGGGCCATACGCTTTCTCACAGTTATTTGACACTGTCCTTGTAAAGCAAAAGTAGGCTTAGACCGTAAGAAATGAATGGGTGCAACTGTTCCACTAAAATTCACTTTTAAAGTATGGTCCATGGGCCTTTCTTTGCGACCCCTGGAATAGATGAACATAAATTATTGTGACACATGTAATTTATTTATATTATTCTATCCTAATTCTCAGGATGGTGAATGTTCACTAGCTTGATACAGAAAAATCTTATAATGAGAAATGCAGTAGTAGTTCAGAATCGTAGAATTGCCATTTTCCTGGTAGGGTAACTGGTTCTCTTCTGGTCTCACAGGGGGTCCAGAAGAGAATGGTTTCTGGAAAGCACTGAGAAAGCCAGGCTGACCAAGATGTCAGAGTGGGAGTTTGGCTTCAGAATAAACTGGTCCCTGCCAGAGCTTTTAGAGTTAGTAGAAGATGTGATATGATTAGGCTTCTTCAGACTCACTCTGGATTTGTATATCTTAGTGCATAAATGATAATGGTAAAATTCACCACATTTAAGAGGATTCACTTGCCAAAAAACAATACTGTTTTCTTTTTTAAGATTTTATTTATTTGAGAGAGAGAGAGCGCCCGCACGAACAGGGGGAGGGGCAGAGGGAGAGGGAGAAGCAGACTCCCCACTGAGCAGGGAGCCTAATGCTGGGGCTTGATCCCAGGACCCCAAGATCATGACCTGAGCTGAAGGCAGGCACTTAACCAACTGAGCCACCCAGGCACCCCAACAGTACTGTTTTCTTATCAGACTATCTTCTCCCACATTTATGGGAAGGGAAGGGCCTGGGCTTGCGAGTTTGGAGGAGGAAAATTTGTCATACAGCCAAACTTCAGTTCCATCCCTAGTTAGAATAGTGTTAGAATTAAAGAGCATGTTGCCTTCTGCTCGTTGGTATTAGATAAGATCAAGCAAGTATCTGCCATTTAGATGTTTGTACTATATTCTATAAGAACTAGTACTGTATGTAGTCCCCCCACCTTAGCGGTGGGGGGGGACACATTCCGAGACTCCCAGTGGGTGCCTGAAATAGCAGTTAGTATGTGCTGTTTTCTTATACACATCCCTGTGATAAAGCTTAATTTGTAAACTAGGCACAGTAAGAGATTAACAACAACAATAATAAAATAGGACAATGATAACAATGTACTGTAATGAAAATTATGCAAATATGGTCTCTCTGTCCCTCAAAGTATCTTATTTTACTGTGTGTACGCTTCTTCTTGTGATGATGTGCTGATGAGGTGAGGTGAGGTGAATGACCTAGGCTACCACTGACCTTCTGATGATAGGTGAGAGGGAGGGGATCAGCCACTTCTGGACTGTGATTCACGGGGGTAACTAACTGCCCAGAAAGCACAACTGCAGATAAGGGGGGACCATTGTACAATGATTGAAGAATTGTATTATGTGAAGGCAAACAATATTTTTATTCTTACAGAATATCTAAGGTGCTTTACATTCTGTTTAATTTAGCAGTTTTATACTTTGCTTACTCCTTGTTTATTGTTTATATCATCATTTCTATAATCCCAAGTTATTTGAATGTTATTAATTTTATTTTGGCTGTTACTGAGAAAATAACTGGAAATTTTTGCATTCATTTAGATGACAATGATGACTTCCTTACAGTGGCAGAATGTCAATTCATTATCAAACATGAGCTTGAAAATCTTAGAGCCAGAAATGAAAAGATGATCCCTGGTTACCCCCAGGCAAAGTTGTATCCAGGAAAATCATTATGTAAGTCATTGTATCAACCAGCTTCATGAATACACATTATAATGCAATTATCTTTTCTTAGTAGACATGAATAACTAATTAGAAAGGCTTTATTTTTTTTTCCTCTTGCTGAAAAATACATAGAACTTTACAATAACTTATTTTTTCGTGAACATATCTTTTGCTACTAGAGCTTCATTATATTGTACCTTTAGATCAATATATTTGTTCTGTATGGTTTGCTACTTATTTATCAAGGTCTCACAGCATTCAGTTAGCTTAAAATTGGATGTGAATACATACATATATTACTCGTGTTAAGATTGGCAAAGTTTCCTTTATGTCCAGACACTCACTCTAGGGAGCCTGGGGAGGAATGAGAACAGGAGCCATCGTCTTTTCCTGGAGCCCTCTTTCCATCTGCTCTCATCTCAGTGAGTGGGAACTTGGGAGCAAGGCTTAGGAAGAGCACAAAGTGACATAATACCTGAATGCAAATCAGCAGTTTGTAACTTCGTGTGTCATTCCATTTGAGTGAGAATACTAGTTTGCAGATGAAAGTGCTCACTACAGTGTGTGATTCCAAGGTTGCCTCAAACTCCCCCAGATGGTGGCCAAGGCCTCAGAGCATTTTTGCCGCCCAAATGCACTTCAAACATATAAGCCGCTGTGTTCTCTAGGCAGTATAATACTATCTTCCAGTCTTCCCCCCGCTCACCCCAGGAGGACAGATGCCTGAGAACCAGCCGACTGCCTTTTCTTTGTTGATATTGTCTTTTGATGCATAAAATTTTAAAATTTTCATGGAAGTCCAACTTACCTATTTTTTCTTTTTGCCTGTACCTTTGGTGTCATATCTGAGAAATTATTGCCAATGTCATGAAATAAAATCCAAGGTCATGAAGCTTTTCTTCTATATTTTCTTCTACAAGTTTTATAGTTTTGGGTCTTATATATAGGTCTTTCTTTAATCCATTTTGAATTAACTTTTGTCTCTGGTGTTAGGTAAGAGTTCAGTTTCTTTTTTTTTGAGGGTTCGGTTTCATTCTTTTGCATGTGGATATCCAGTTTTCCCAGTACCATTTGTTGGGAAGACTGCCCTTTCCCCATTGAATGGTCTCAATACCCTTGTCGCAAATCATTTGATCATATATGTGAGGGTTTGTTTCTGGCCTCTGTTCTATTACATTACATATATGTCTGTATGCCAATACCACATTATTTTGGTTCCTGTGGCTTTGTGGTCATTTTTTTTTTTCTTTTAAGATTTTAGTTATTTATTTGAGAGAGAGGGAGAGAGAATGAGCATAAGCCAGGAGAGGGGCTGAGGGGGAGGGAGAGGAAGAGGGAGAGAATCTCAAGCATACTCCATGCTGAGCGTGGAACACGATGTGGGGCTTGATCTCACAACCCTGAGCCAAGCCAAAACCAAGAGTCGGCTGCTTAACCAACTGAGCCACCCAGCACCCCAGCTTTATGGTATGTTTTAAAATCAGGAATTTTTTTCTTCTTTTTCAAGATTATTTTGGCTATTTGAGGTCCCATGAAATTCCATATGAATTTTACAGTGGGTTTTTCTATTTTTGCAAAAGTCCTCACTGGGATTTTGATAGAGATTGCATTGAATCTGTAGATTGCTTTGGGTAGTATTGACATTTTAACAATGTTAAGTCCCATGAACATGGGATGTGTTTCCATTTATGTATGTCTTATTTCATTTAGCATTGTTTCGTAGTTTTTCATTATGTGAATCTTTTATGTCTTTAGTTAATTTCTAAGTATTTTATTCTTTATTATGCTAGTATAAATGGGATTGTTTCCATAATTACCTTTTCAGATAGTTCGTTGTTAATGTATAGAAATGCAACTTCTTTTTGTTTATTGATTTTGTATCCTGCTACTTTGCTGAATTCATCTATTAGCTATGACAGTGTTTTTGCAGAAAAGTTAGGGTTTTCTACATAAAATATAATATCACTTGTCAACAGAGATAATTTACTTCTTCCTTTCTAATTTGGATGCATTTTATTTCTTCTGTAATTGTTTGGGCTAGAACTTCCAATTCTATGTTGAATGGAAGTGGTGAAAGTGGGCATCTTTGTCTTATTCCTGATCTAAAGGAAAAGCTTTCAGTCTTTCACCATTCAGTATGATGTTTGCTGTGGGCTTTTCCCAGATGGATTTTATTATGTTGAGGTAGTTTCCTTCTAGTCCTAGTTTGTTGAGTGTTTTTATCATAAAAGTGAATTTTATTAAATGCTCTTTCTGTATCAGTTGAGTTGATAATGTGGTTCCCCCCCCTTTCTGTTATTATGGTGTGTTACAGTAGGCCAATTTTTGTACTTGAACTATTCTTGCATTCCAGGAATAAATTCCACTTGCTTGATATATGATCTTTTTACTGTGTGGGTGAATTGAGTTTGCTAGTATTTTGTTGAGTATTTTTGCGTCATTGTTCGTTGGGTATGTTGGTCTGTAGTTTTCTTGTAGTATTGTTGTCTGGCTTTGTATCAGGGTAATGCTGGCCTAATAGAATGAGTTAACAGTGTTCCTCATCAATTTTGGGGGAAAGTTTGAGAAGGATTGGTATTGATTCTTTAAATATTTGGTAAAATTCACCAGCGAAGTTGTCAGGTCCAGGGATTTTCTTTGTCAGGAGATTTTTCAGTGTCCTTAGTAATTCAGACTCCTTACTAATTATAGACCTATTCAGATTTTCTATTTCTTCTGACTTATGGTGAGTTTTCATGGTAGGTTTTGTATTTCTAGGAATTTGTCCATTTCATGTGGGTTATCTAGTTTGTTGTTAGACAGTTGTTAATAGTACTCTCTTACAATCCTTTCTATTTCTGCAGAATTGGTAGTAATGTCCCCATTTCTATTTCTGATCTTTGTAAGTTAAGTCTTCTCTCATTTTTTCTTATTTCATCTAGCTAAGTATTTGTCAATTTTGTTGATCTTTTCCAGGAACCAACTTTGGTTTCTTTAGTTTTCTGTATTGTCCTTCTTTCCTCTATTTTGTTTATCTCTGCTCTGATCTTCATTATTTCATTCCTTCTGCTAGCTATGGGTTTAGTTTGTTCTCCTTTTTCTAGTTCCTTAATTGTAAAATTAGGTTGTTCATTTGAGGTCCTTAGCCACAAATTTCCTCCCTTTCTCTGTGTCTCCTAAGTTTTGTTGTGTTTTTGTTTTATTCATTGCTAAATATTTTCTAATTTCCCCTGTGATGTCTTCTTTGATCCACTGGTTGTTTAAGAATGTGTTTTTTTAATTTCCACACATTTGTGAATTCTTCAGTTTTCCTTCTGTTACTGATTTCTAACTTTATCCCATTGTGGTCTGAGGATACTCTTTATGATAGATCTTTTAAATCTGTTGAGACTTAATTTGCAGCCTAACATATAACTGATCTATCCTGGAAAATGTCCCATGTGCACTTGAGAAGAATGTGTTTTTGGTCCTTTGTTGTCTGACTTACATGTAAACTGGATTTTGTGGACTCTCCTGTCTCTGAGTTATACTGTAGATACATGCTATGGATGCTTTTATTTGTTCTCCTTGTTGATCTGTATGGCTTTTAGGAGGTATCAGGAAATTTGATTCTTATTTGTCTACATTCCCAGTTATCTGCATATGTCTTGATATTGATTATATTATAGCAGTTTTTGTTGGACATATATATTTTCAATGTATAGATTAAAGATTACCATGATGGGGCACCTGGGTGGCTCAGATGGTTAAGCGTCTGCCTTCGGCTCAGGTCATGATCCCGGAGTCCTGGGATTGAACCCCATGTCGGGCTCCTGGCTCCGCGGGGAGCCTGCTTCTCCCTCTGCCTCTCTCCCTGCTCATGCTCTCTCTCTCTCTCTCTGTATCTCTGTGTCTCAAAATGAATAAATGAAATCTTAAAAAAGAAAAAAAGATTACCATGATTGCAGAAGAATTTTTTTCAGTAACCTTTTAAGAGTTACTTGGTTGTATTTACTTTCTTCTTGTCTTTAGGTAAGCCAATTATGTGTATGTGGGCTCTTAAATATTCTCTGAAATATTTTTAAGGTTTTCTGTAATTTTCTTAGGCTTGTCTACCATTTTCCTGGCTATGTTTTCAGTCTTTCCTGGTAGCTTTTTTTATGACTTTGTATCTGTAGTAGTTTTGTGTGTGTCTTAAATCACTTTTCTGAGCTCTCACCTTCAGCTCTTATAGCTCTTCTTTGGGTTTTAATTTCAGAGATATGGCTTACTTTCATTTCTTTAACTTTCATTTCTTTAATTTCATAGGCTTTCATTGCTTGCTATAATTTCCTGCTATGTTTCTTTTCTGCCTTTGTTTCTGGCTGCCTTTTCCCTGTAATGTTTCTGCATAGTTCTATGCCAGTTACTTGTGGTTATTACTTACTTTCTAGTGAGCCCTTGTTTTTCCAGACCACTGTCTTTTCTAGCAGATGCAGTTCAGGAGTCCACCATGAGTCCTTTTTGCCCATATCTGGGCAGTGGGGCAATCCCCACCCCTCGTGTCCAGGAGAACCCTGCCCTCTCCTCTCTGACCCCACTGTGCAGAGGCATGGGTGCTTTTAGCTTAGCCTGGGCTGACTTTTAAAGCCTCTTCTCATGGTTTGTGATTTGGATTTATAGGTTTTTTTCCTTACTTTCATCAGAGATAGGTGTTTCCCTTTATGTGTCTTGTTTCCTTTGTTGTTTTTAACTTTTGTCATGAATAAGAACAGGGCAGAGGTGTCTTTCTGCCACTATTTGTTACCAGGAGTTCCACATTCTGTATTCAGGCAGTTGTTTGGTGCCTTTACAGAATTTTAAATCGTTCTTAATCTCTTAGTGGGAATAAGACACAGCTGGGTACAAAACAGACTGAGGCACCATCTTGGTGGTTAATGTCAGCATCCCATTTCTTCCTGTTTATCCACATTATTCAGATGCTTATGTGGAAGCCCCTGCTTCCTTCTGCTAGTTTCTGCACAGGTACATCCTCTTTCTGCTGCTGGGACGGAGACTATGTGTACATTCCCTGCAGATGGGGCTCTGGGGCAGCAGCAGTTTTCCAAATGTTCCCAGCCGCTTCAGAGAGAAATTTCCAACCGAATGAAAACCTTGAAGGCAATATATGTAAATGGATTTTTCTTGGGTGTATAGGTACCCTGTGTGGTGTCCTAAAGCCATAATAGAAATAACTTTCTTGCTGGCAGGATGAGGCTTTATAAACAAGGATCCTCCCTCTCTTTCTTTCTTTCTTTCTTTTTTTGTAATGCATATAAAGATAAAATCATCTCATCATGGTCATTTGAAAATTTTTTATACATCTGAAGTAAGAATCATATTTCCATTATCAAGGCTGGATTTTCAAAATCTGCATTATTCTCTTCCTTTATATCTTTGAAAATGTGATCCCTAAAATGCTGTGTTATATCATATTTGGTTGAAGAAGAAATGGGATGTGCATATGGGATATGTATAATTATAAAGTGTGAACTGTTTTCAGAGTGCATATTTTAGAACTAATAAAACTCAGAGTAACTTAAAATCTTAGATTTCCATGAGGTTAATCCATAGCAATAAATGGAAAAGCTTTTTTTTTTTAAGATTTTATTTATTTGTGTGTGTGTGAGAGAGAGTGCACATGAGTCGGGGGAGGGGCAGAAGGAGGAAGAAGCGGGCTCCCCACTGAACAGGGACCCCCCCCCCCCCCCCGACACGGGGCTCAATCCCAGGACCCCAGGATCATGACCTGAGCTGAAGGCAGATGCTTAACAGACTGAGCCACCCAGGCGCCCCCCCCCCTTTTTTTTTGGCTTTTAAGTTTCACAGGAAACACTCCCTGGGCATCCTCTTTCCCACAGCTAATTGGGAGCAGAGATTGTAATCTGTTCATTGTGATCCCATCAGCACTGTGAGAGCTAGCCAGGCCTTTCATGAGAAACACTCTTCTGCTATTGCAGGTTTAATTTGATTTTACACGCAATGATTGTGATTTTGTTTGCTACAATGTTCTGTTTTGATAGCTTTCGTTAAGTAGATGGCAACTTGTGTCGTGGTGAATGTGACCTCGAGCCAATTAGGAGATACTGGGTGCTTGCAGTCAGGGCTCTCCCTCGTCTCACCAGACAGCGAGCAATGTGGACGTCTAAAAGTGTGTCTCTCTATATGTGTCTTAGTCGTGTTTATCTTCAGTTTTCTCTGTGAGCTGAGATCACTCAGACTCTTCCTTTCTCCTATTGATTCCTAATAGTTAATGCAGGTAACACAATGAAAGATCTTCTTTAGAAAAAGGAGTTAAGGGAGCTGAGAATTTCTTATATATTAACTGTATCTTAAGGGATGCTATTTAGGTTCAAGCTCTGTCTCAAAATGTCTGTCAGATGATTATCATGGTTTGATTGATGGGATATGGCACAGCTCATCTTTAGTTTTATATTGTCATTCTTTTAGGACATTATAGTAACTATTCCTGAATATCCTCTGTTTACACATAGGTTAGAGTGGTCGATACAATCTGTCTTCTAATATTATTAATGGACCTTATAAGAGTAATAAAGTTTCAAGTAAATATCATGTAGCAGGCATGTACATAAGAAGATTAAACTATAAACTATTGATACATATATATATCTATATTTCTCTTTCTCTTTATAAATATATCACTGGGTACATCAGTGTGTATATATATGTATATACACACACACATACATACATACATAGACATATGCACACATACATATACTGTGTTTTGGTGCATATATGCAGTTTTATATTAAGCAGGATTAAAAACAATGCAGGAATATAAAAATGTATTTTGAGAACACAGGTTATTTCTGAGAAGCAGTTTTTTCCTTATTGAGACACAAGTGGTGTGTTCATACCTGACTGCTAGAGTCCAGTGGGGGGACCTGGGAGAGGGTGCTGGGACATGGCAGCAGCTACAGGGGGCAAAGGGGCTCCCCGTCTTCATTGTACCAGCCTTTACTTCCTCTGGGGGCTCTGTGCGCTCATCATCCCTTTTCTGGATTAGAGGCAGCATGACCTGCACAGAGACACTGTAAGGAGTTGTGAGAGAGACTTTTGTTTTTGCTTTTGAAGTAAGCATGTGACATTAGCCAAAGACAGAAGCAGTACTATGTTAGTATTATTATGGTGTTATTTAATTTAGAGGTCCAACTATAAGCCAGGTTAGTTATTGCTTCCCTTAAATTAGATTTTGCTTTGTTTGGCTAATCATTAAATGGCTGTAATAGTAAGAACCCTTGTATTTGACAACACATCATTCAGCATTCTTAAAGGAAGGACTCTTGGTTTGGGTTGTTTAGTTTTATTTTTTAATGGAAATATAGTTGACATACAATATCCTATTAATTTCGGGTGTACAGTATAGTGACTGGACATTTACTTACTTTATAAAATGATCACCATCATAAGTCTGGTTAACCATCTGTTGTATGAAGTTGTTACAATATTATTGACTGTATTCCCTGTGCTGTACTTTATATCTCCATGACTTACTAACTTTATAACTGGGAGTTTGTACCTCTTAACTCCCTTTACCTATTTTTTCCATCCTTTGATCCCCTTCCCCTCTGGCAACCACCAGTTTGTTCTCTGTATTTATAAGTATGTTTCTTTTTTGTTTGTTCATTTGTTTTGCTTTTTTTGTTGTTTTTTTTTTTGAAAGAGAAAGCATGAATGGGTGGGGAGAGAGAGAATCTTAAGCAGGTTCCACGCCCAGTGCAGAGCCCAATGCCAGGACTCCATCTCACTACCCTGAGATCATGATCTAAGCCAAAATCGAGACAGACACTTAACTGACTGAGCCACCTGGGTGCCCCTGTTTTGCTTTTTAGATTCCACAGATAAGTCAAATCATATGGTATTTGTCTTTCTCTGTTTGACTTATTTCACTTAGCATAATACCCTCTTGGTCCATCCATGTTGTTGCAAATGGCAAGATATTCTTTTTTTTTTATGGCTGAGGAATATTCCATTGTATGTATGTTTATATACTACATCTTCTTTATCCATTCATCTATCGATAGACATTAGGTTTATTCCATATCTTGGCTATTGTAAATAATGCTGCAATGAACATAGAAGTGCAGATATCTTTTTGAATTAGTGTTTTCATTTTCTTCAGGTAAATACCCAGAAATGGAATTGTTGGATGTTATGAAATTCCTATTTTAGCTTTTTGAGGAAACTCCATACTGTTTTCCATAGTAGCTGTACCAATTTACATTCCCACCAGCGGTGCTTAAGGGTTCCTTTTCCTCCACATCCTTGCCAACACTTATTATTTTTTGTCTTTTTGATACTAGCTGCTTTGACACATGTGAGGTGACATATCACTGTGATTTTGATTTGCATTTCCCTGGTGATTAGTGATATTGAGCATTTTTTCATGTGTCTGCTGGCCTTCTGTATGTCTTCTTTGGGAAAATGTTCAGGTCCTCTGCCCATTTTTTAATCAGATTGTTTGGGGTTTTTTTTGGTTGCTGAATTGTATGAATATATTTTGGATGTTAACCCATTATCAGATATATCATTTGCAAGTATCTTCTACCATTCAGTAGGTTGCCTTTTCATTTTCTTGATGGTTTCCTTTGCTGTACAAAAGTTTTTAGTTTGATGTAGACTCAATAGTTTATTTTTGCTTATGTTGCCCTTGCCTGAGGAGACAGAACCAAAAAAATATTGCTAAGACCAATGTAGGAGTTTACTGCCTGTATTCTTCTTAGGAGTTGTATGGTTTCAGGTCTTACATTTAAGTCTTTAATCCATTTTGAGTTTATTTTTGTATATGGTGTAAGAAATTGATCCATTTTCATTCTTTTACATATAGCTGACCAATTTTTCCAATACCATTTGTTCAAGAGACTGTCATTTCCCCATCGTGTATTCTTGCCTCTTTTGTCATAGACTAATTGACTATATATGCATGGCTTTATGTCCTGGCTGTCTATTCTGTTCCATAGATCTATATATCTGTTTTTGTGCCGGTACCATACTGTTTTGATTATTGTAGCTTTATAGTATAGTTTGAAATCTGGGAACATGATACCTCCAGTTTTGTTCCTTCTCAAGATGGCTTTGGTTATGGGGGTGCCTGGGTGGCTCAGTTGGTTAAGCATCTGCCTTTGGCTCAGGTCATGATCCCAGGGTCCTAGGATCGAGTTCCGCATCGGGCTCCTGGCTCAGTGGGGAGTCTGCTTCCCTGCTCATGTGCTCACTCTCTCTCTCCTATCTCTGTCTGTCTCTCTCAAATAAATAAATAAAATCTTAAAAAAAAAAAGATGGCTTTGGTTATTTGGGGTCTTTTGTGGTTCCATACAAATTTTAGAATTATTTGTTCTAGTTCTATAAAAAATGCCATTGGTATTTTTATAGGGATTGCATTGAATGTGTAGATTGCTTTGGTTATTATGAACATTTTAACAATATTAATTCTTCCAATCCATGAGCATGGTATATCTTTCCATTTATTTGTGTTATTTTCAGTTTCTTCCGTCAGTGACTTACAGTTTTCAGAGTACAGGTCTTTCACCTCCTTTGTTAAATTAATCCTGTGTATTTTATTATTTTTGATGCAATTGTAAATGGAATTGTTCTCTTAATTTCTCTTTATGATATTTTGCTATTAGTGTATAGAAACACAACAGATTTCTATATATTAATTTTATCTTATTCATCTTTACTGAATTCATTTAATCTAATAGTTTTTTGGTGGATTCTTTAGGTTTTTCTATATATAATACTATGCTATCTGCCAATAGTGACAGTTTGACTTTCTTCTTACCAATTTGAATGCCTTTTATTCCTTTTTGCTGTCTGATTGTTGTAGTTAGAACTTCTAATGCTATGTTGAATAAAAGTAGTGAGAGTGGATATCCTTGTCTTGTTCCTAATCTTGAGTATGATGTTATTTGTGTTTTTTGTTATGTGTGGCTTTTATCATGTTGAGGTATGTTCCTTCTATACCCATTTTATTCAGAGTTTTTAGATCATAAATGGTAGAATTTTGTCAAATACTTTTTCTGCATCTATTGAGATGATCATGTGATTTTATCCTTTATTTTGTGAATGTGGTATATCACATTGATTGATTTGAGGATATTGAACCATCCTTGCATCCCTGGAATAAATTCCATTTGATTATGATGTGTGATCTTTTTAACGTATTATTGAATTTGGTTTGCTTATATTTTGTTGAGGATTTTTACCTCTATGTTCATCAGTGAAACTGGCCTGTAATTTTCTTTTTTTGTAGAATCTTTGTCTGGTTTTGGTATCAAAGTAAATTCTGGCCTCATAGAATGAATTTGGAAGTGTTCCTTTCTCTTGAAATTTTTAGAATAGTTTGAGAAAGATAGGTATTAACTCTTTAAATGTTTGGTGGAGGGGCACCTGGGTGGCTCAGTCAGTCAATCGGTAGTGTCCGACTCTGGATTTCAACTCAGGTCGTGACTCAGGGTTGTGAGACTGGGCCCCATGTCGGGCTCTACGCTTAGCGTGGAGTCGGCTTGAGATTCTTTCTCTCCCTCTGTTCCTCCCCCTGCCCACTCACACTCTCTAAATAAATAAATAAATAAATAAATAAATAAATAAATAAATAAATAAAAATAAAAGAAATCTTAAAAAAAATAAATGATGGAATTCACCTGTGAGGCTGTTTGGTTCTGGGCTTTTCTTTTTTGGAAGTTTTTTGATTACTGATTCAGTTTCATTACTAGTAATCAGTCTGTTCAGATTTTCTCTTTCTTCCTATTTCAGTCTTCCATGAAAATTGAGTGTTTCCAGGAATTTATCAGTTTCTTCTAGGTTGTCCAGTTTGTTGGCATATAACTGTTGGTAGTAGTCTCTTACACTCCTTTGTATTTTTGTGATGTCAGTTGTAACTTCTCTTTCATTTCTAATTTTATTTATTCAGTTTCTCTTTCCTTCCTTCCTTCCTTCCTTCCTTCCTTTCCTCTTCCTCCTCCTCCTCCTCCTCCTTCTTCTTCTTCTTCTTCTTTGATGAGTCTTGTTTATCAATTTTGTTTATCTTTTTGAAGAACCAGCTACTAGTTTCAATAATCTTTTTTATTATTTTTGAGTTCTCTATTTCATTTATTTCCACTTCGATCTTTATCATTTCCTTCCTTCTGTTAACTTTGGGCTTTGTTCTTTCTCCAGTTTTTTTAAGTGTAAGGTTAGATTGTTTATTTGAGATCTTTCTGGTTTCTTGAGGTAGGCCTCTACTACTATAAACGCCCCTCTTAGAGCTGCTTTTGTTGAGTCTCATTGATTTTGGAACAATGTGTTTCTGTTTTCATTTGTCTCAAGGATTTTTTTGTTTTTGTTTTTAATTTCCTCATTGATCCATTGGCCATTGGTTCTTTATTAGTGTACTCTTTGGCCTCTGTGTATAGGTTTTTTTAAAAAAATTTGTTGTTGTTGTTGATTTATAGTCTTATACCATTGTGGTCAGAAAAGATGCTTGATATGAGTTCAGTCTTCTTCAGTTTATTGAGACTTATTTTGTTCTCTAATATGTGATTTATCCTGCTGAATATTCCATATGAACTTCAAAAGAATGTGTGTCCTGCTGGTTTTGGATGGAATTTTTTGTATGTATCTGTTAATTCCATCTGGTATAATGTGTCATTTAAGACCACTGGTTTTTTAAATTGATTTTCTGCCTGGATGATCTATCCATTTGTGTAAGAGGAACATTAAAGTCCCCTACTATTATTGTATTATTGTCAGTTTCTCCCTTTTTGGCTGTTAATATTTGCTTTATATACTTAAGTGCTTCTGTGTTGGGTACATAGGTATTTACAACTGTTATATCCTCTTGTTGGATTGATATTTTTATTATTATGTAGGGCCCTTCTTTGTTATACAGTCTTTGTTTTACAGTCTATTACGACTCTAGCTTTCTTTTCATTTTCATGGAATATCTTTTCTCACCCTTCACTTTTAGTCTGGGCATGTCTTTAGGTCTGAAGTGAGTCTCTTTTAGATAGCATATAGATGAGTCTTGTTTATTTACCCATTCAGTCACCCTGTATCTTTTGGATACACTTGGAACACTTTGTCCATTTATATTTAAGGTACCTTTGATAGGTATGTACTTATTGCCATTTTGTTAATTGTTTTTGGTTGTTTTTCTAGTTCTTCTGTGTTCCTTCTTTTCTTGCTCACTTCCCTTGTGATTTGATGATTTTCTTCAGTGTTATGTTTGAATTCCTTTCTTTTTATTTTTTGTGTATCTATCAGAGGTTTTTGGTTTGTGATTACCATGAGGTTCACATATAATACCTTATGTATGTAACAGTATATTTCAAGTTGATGGTTGCTTACATTTGAACACATTCTAAAAGCACTACATTTTTACTCTCCCCCCTCCCTGTTTTATGTTTTTGTCATCATATTTCACATCTTTTTATTTTGTGTATCCCTTAGTTAACTGTTGTAGATATTGTTGACTTACTACTTTTGTGTTTTAACCTTCATACTAGCTTTGTAAGTGGTTCACCTACCACCTTTACTATATGTTCACTGTTACAGTTAGATTTTTTCTTTTAAAATTTTCTATTCTTTTCCACTTAAATAAGTTCCTTTAACATTTCCTATAAAGCAGGTTTAGTGGTGATGAACTCTTTTGTGTGGGAAACTCTTTATTTGTACTTCAATTCTGAATGATAACCTTGCTGGGTAGACTGTTTCTCTTTGTGGGTTTTTCCCTTTCAGCACTTTGAATATATTGTGCCACTCCTTTCTGACCTGCAAAGTCTGCTGAAAAATCAGCTGATAGTATTATGGGTGTTCTCATGTATGTAACTAGTAGCTTATTTCCTGCTGCTTTTAATATTTTCTCTTTAATTTTTGACATTTTCATTATTTTGTATCTTGGTACGAACCTCTTTGGGTTCCTCTTGTTTGGGGCTCTCTTTCCTTTTTGGACCTGGATGTCTGTTTTCTTGCCCAGGGTTCTCTTTCCTTTTTTGGACCTGGATGTCTGTTTTCTTGTCTGTTTCAGCTGTAACTTCTTTAAATAAGTTTTCTGCTCCTTTCTCTTTATCTTCTCATTCTGGGACCTTTATAATGCAAATGTTAGTACCCTTGATATTGTCCTGAAGGTCTCTTGAACTATCC
Organism: Mirounga leonina; assembly: GCF_011800145.1. Lineage (NCBI taxonomy): Eukaryota > Metazoa > Chordata > Mammalia > Carnivora > Phocidae > Mirounga > Mirounga leonina. The sequence goes on from NW_023270268.1 coordinate 1,141,608, forward strand.
TCAGTTTTTTTTTTTTTAAAGATTTCATTTATTTGTTTGACAGAGAGAGAGAGGCAGAGAGAGAGAGGGAGAAGCAGGCTCCCTGCTGAGCAGAGAGCCTGACGTGGGCTCGATCTCAGGACCCTGGGATCATGACCTGAGGTGCCCCAACTATCCTCAGTTTTTGAAATTCTTTTTTCTTTTTGCCATTCAGGTAGGGTCATTTGTATTATCCTGTTTTCCAGATTGCTGATCCATTCTTCTGCATCCTCTAATCTGCTGTTGATTCCCTCTAGTATATTTTTCAATTCAGTTATTATATTCTTTGGCTCTGATTGGTTCTTGTTTTATATTATTTCTTTCTTTCTTGAAGTTCTTGCTGTGTTCATCAGTTCTTCACCTGAGTTTGGTGAGCATCTTCATGACCATTACTTGGAACTCTTTATCAGGGAGATTGCTTGTCTCTTTTTCATTTAATTCTTTTTCTGAGGTTTTGTCTTGTTCTTTCATTTGGAACATATTCCTCTGTCTTCTCATTTTGACTCTTTGTGTGTTTTAGGTAGATCAGCCACATCTCCTGGTCTTAAAGGAGTGGCCTTCTGTAGAAGGTGTACTGTGGGGCCCAGAAGTGCAGTCCCCTACTGGTCACCAGAATCAGGAGCTCCAGGGGTGTCCCTTGTGTGTTCCCTCCTGTTTTGGGTGAGCCACAACTGTTGTGGGCTCATGGTGGATAGGAGCCCCTTTGGGGGAGCACCAGTTAAGGCAGAAATGGCCTGGGGGGTGTGGTGGGTGGGAGCTACTTTGGGGGCTGCCTTCCAGGGTGGGGAGAGTTGAGCGGGCAGGTCTGCAGGGGAATACCAGGGTGGGGCTAGCAGTGCTAGCAAGGTAGATAGAGAGTGTCAGAACTCTTTCTCACCAGTACTAGGCTAGCTAGGTAGGGTGAGAAAAATGGCATCTGCCCACGCTTCCATTCCTGGAGAAAGTTCCTGCAATTCCCTGCACGTCTGGCACATTCCCCAAGATTAGTCAATCAGTCTCCTTTATGAATGGCCTAGGCACTTTTCAAACTGCTGCCTCTGCACTAGGTCTTAGGGCGAGTATGTGGGTGGGTCTTTTAAGAGTGGAGTCTTGGTTTCCTATAGCCCTCGGCTCTCTTTGGATTAAGCCCTGCTAATTTTCAAAGCCAGACATTTTGGGCCCATCTTCCTGGTGCAGGTCCCCATGGCAAGATTGCCCCATGTGGGGCTTGAAACCCTCACTCCACAGGGAGGATCTCCCTGCATGTGATATCCCTCCCACTGCCATGCTGGGGGTGTGGGTCCCGATCAGACCACTTCTCTGCCCCTCCTCTGCTTCTCGATGTGACTTTTTCTTTCTAGCTGTGGAAGAGTTGTTCTATATGTAGTTGTAGCCTTGGTGTGTCTGGGGAGAGGTGAGCTCCAATCTGCCATCTCGATCCTCCTGGGAAGCAGTTGTTTCTTTCTTTAAATAGGCCTGCACAGCATCATACTTTCCTTTGAAGGTAAGGGTCATCTTAATTACATTCTTAGCTGACAAGAGAAAGTTAAAGGATTAAAAGAAAACCTCTATTTTTAGAAGCTGAAATTGGAACCATGCTTTTGGCATTGATGGTGAAGAGAAGCCTGGTAATTTAGGACTTGAGGCTTTATATTCTGAGTCCTTCAGTTCACTGTCCTTTTTTTAGAAGTAGCTGGTTTTTATGCCTGCCTAGAAAGTCATCTATAGTAGAATGCAGTCAGGTTTTTTTTTTTTTTTTTTTTTTAAGATTCTATTTATTTATTTGACAGAGAGAGACACAGCGAGAGAGGAGCACAGGCAGGGGGAGTGAAGGGGGGAGAGGCAGGCCTCCCGCCGAGCGGGGAGCCCGATGCAGGGCTCGATACCAGCACCCCGGGATCATGACCTGAGCTGAAGGCAGACGCTTAACCATCTGAGCCACCCAGGCGCCCCGAATGCAGTCATTTTTTTAAAAAGAACTTAGAAATAGTAAAATAAAGTAGATGTTGTCAGTTCAAAGTTGAATAACTTGACACAGTAATTGAAAAGGATAGTAATGGAAGAAAGAATAAAGTACAGCTCTACATCTTCAAATAAGAGATAGGAATCAGAACAGTTGTGGATGACCGACTTTCACTCATGTGAGCTGAAGAAAAACCCACTGAAACGCTTTAGAATAAAAACATTAAATAATGGATTTTACAGCATCAGTGGCTAATATAACTTAAACCATGTACCTTTTTCCCCTAATTAATGATATTTTGAGTGTATGCCTTTTTTAATCATTAAGAATTTCATCACATCCCTAGGTTTTCAAGACTTTTTAAAAAAGATTTATTTATTTTTAGAGAGAGAGAGAGCACGAGAGCAGGGGGAGGGGCAGAGGAAGAGGGAGAATCTCCAGCAGACTCCCTCCTGAGCATGGAGCCCGACGTGGGGCGCGATCTCACAACACTGAGAGCATGACCTGAACTGAAATCTGGAGTCAGACACTTAACTGAGCCACCCAGGTGCCCCTGCTTTACTTTTAAATTACTCTGAAGATTTTATAAGGCCTCTGTCTTGAGAATACCATCTCTCTTTGTTATATATAATATTTCTACACAGAAAACTTAAAACATACTTTTCTTCAATGCTGCAGACATTCGTTTATCATCCTCCTGAAGGGCCTGTTGCTTAATATGCTCATCACCTTTCTTTGGTGACAAGGTAGATAGGAGATAAGGGAGGCAGCCCTTGGAAGAGGTGAGCTGATAAACCTTGAAGAGCTCAAAGCTTATCAGTGAATGAAAACAGCATCTCCAGCTCTTCTTTTTGCAAATTCCATCTTACAAGCAGCTATATTCTTTAGAGACTCTATTAGAAGCTTGTGTGGAAAGTAGTCCATCTCCCCACATGTGGCACAAAGCACTGCATCGGAGCTCCCCATGTCTGCTGAACACACTTCCTGTTAATAGAACCTGAAGACCCACCCGCCCAGTGAGTCCCTCTAAATAATTATGGATGAGAGAATGCCCTGTTTTCACTTACACTTACCAGGGGATATTGTCTTTGGTTAAATTCATTTGTCTCTTTCAAATATGTGCATGAGTGATAAAATCATACCAGTCAGCTGACTGCTGAAAGTCTGATTTTATTTGATTTTGATATTTGCTGTTTATAAACATAAGCTTTTGTTATCAGATTAGAAAAGATGAAAATGATTCTGCAAATATTCAATATCATCAAGAATAAAAGGAACTGAACACTGTCTTCTTACCTTCACTGTAGTGGGAGGACAGATTGGTAAAGTCTTTCTAGGGGCAGTTTTATAATAGGTGTTCACGTTTAAAATACATATGCTCTTGGACCTAGCAATTCTACTTCTAAGTGAGTTCGAGGAAATAGTGGGCAGGTGGGAAAAGATATGTGTATAAGAATTTTAACATTTATTTGTTTATTTATTTATTAAGATTTATTTATTTAAGAGAGAGAGTGCGACAGGGGGAGGGACAGAAGGAGAGAATCTCCAGCAGACTCCCTGCTGAGCGTGGAGCCTGATGTAGGGCTCGATCCCAGGGCCATGAGATCATAACCTGAGCCGAAACCAAGAGTAGAATGCTTACCTGACTGAGCCACCCAGGTGCCCTGAATTTTAACATATATAATGGCAAAAAAGTGGGAGGCAGGAAACAAGTATTTTTCAATAGAACATTAAATTATAGCACTTCATACAAGGGAATATTATGATACTGTTAAAAAGGACATTTCATGTTTATAGGCATTGGCATTGAAAAACATTTGTTATACACTACTACATGAGAAAAGATTACAGAACAATGTGTATAGAATGATCCTACTTTTATTTTTATAATACATATTTATGGATGTTTGTTTTAAAGTTTGGTTTTACACAAAATTGCTGTTTACAGTGGTTATTTTTTGTGGGAGGATCTCTCCCAATTCTAATTTGTACATTTCAGTATGGTTTTTACATAAACTTGTATTGCTTTCATAGTTAAAGAAAATACTCAAGATATTTCCATGTGAAGAACAAAAGAACATATGCCTTTAGAGTAGGCAGTATACCACTGCTCCTTGTGTAGCACCCCTTCCTTACTGGGCTGTCTTTCCAGCATTTGAAGAAGTATGTCACAGTGATGAGTGATCTCAAATCCCTTTTATCTAGTTTGGCACATTTTCCCTCCACAGTGAGAAGATTGCTCACCTCTGGCATTGTGATTCAGGTGTTCCCTCTGCATGATAACGAAGCCCTAAAGAAGCTTGAAGACAGCTGGTACACCCGGTTTACTTTGAAGTATCAGCCCCTAGGTACGTGTCAATACCTGTTCTCATTGAGAACAAGGACTACCAGCGAGGCGTCATGATTCAGCAGTGGTGCTTTCTCACCATCCCGGGTAGATGTTTAATGCTCTGCTGGGCAAGGCTCACCAGCTGCATGTGGGCAAAAATTGGGGTTGGATAAGATGGTTTACATGACCTACTTAGTAATTTATTTTATTTCCAATAGCATTTCCTATGGGCTGAATGACAAGCTTTCATTAAATTTCACCAATAGCACAGGCTATTCAGAGTGGCCTTCATAAGTACATGTCCGAGTCGGAGTAGGACAGATTTTAGGAGAATTTCATTTGACTGTGAATATCCTGTATTTGAAAATTTCTCTTTCTTTAGAGCTAATAATTTGAGTGGACCAAGCTGTGCTCATTTTTAGGGGCAGACAGGCCTAAACATCTTTTGAGGTAGTTTGTAAGTAGCCTGGTGTATATTACTGAATCTATCCCTTTTCTCTGAATACAGTTACAAGAGTATCCATTAATTTATTTGGTATGTGTTGAGCATTACTGTATGCAAACTGACATCAGTGTGGATATTCAGATTTTTGGCTTTAGTTATGTTTTTCTAAGCATAAGGATTATTAAGCTGTTAGATTTTACCATAAGTGTTGCTATCCATATTTCTTTCAAGGGCATTTCTCTTTTGACTTTGTTTAAAGGAATCCCTCTAAAATAATTTTATTTCTAATTTCCATTCCTGAAAACAGCTACTATAATATTGTAACAGTAAATAAAAATTTGTTTTTAAGATGAAAATTTGAAATTGCATTTGAATTTTTTCTTGTATTCTTTGAAAGGAAAAGTTTGTTTTTAATAGTTCTAGGTAATACACTAGTAGTTTTGTGTTACATTTATTGACATTTTTTTCACTTTGTGTGCCATTTAGGTGCAGTAAATTTAAGTATTGCCTCTAGCACTTGTAGGTGACAGTATCCAGTAGCTGCTTAGAAATTGAGGGGAAAAGTGAGTTAATGGTGAAGGCTGAGCATGGTTGTGGTAGAGGGTGTGAGGCTTTGGGGAGTGCTGGGACTGGTGATAGCAGCTGGGGCACAGGTGAATCTTGACCTTCCCCTTAAGATCAAAAGAGGGACGTCATGTGATTTGGAGCCCAGAACCCTGAGCACCTTTTTTTTTCATTGTTTGGATATCCTTTAACCTGATTCAGATTTGAGGTGACCTGATCATACCAACTATTTTAACGTGTCCGTAGGTTAGTTAGAAGAATAAGGATAGGGGAAAATAGCTTATACCAGTTTACTCTGACCCATCTGCACAAACGATCTGACACATTATCTTAAAGTTTTAACTGCGTATAATTAACCAAGAAATAATAACCCCATTATTGTACCTCCCCAGCCCCTGCATCGCACTCTGATTCCAGTGCAGGATGCTTTTACAACCCAGGCACTCACCCAGGTAGATGCAGCTGGCAAAGGATGTAGTGTTTGAGACCCCTTTTGGGTTAGCTCCTGCCGAGTTCACAGAATATTTAACAGTGATGTTGCTTGTCCCTTCTTTTGCCCAGTTCTTATAGGAAGGTATAGAGATAAATGTGTCCCATGGCTGTTCTAGAAGTTAATGTGTAGAATATTGTTTTGTACTTTTGAATAGCTTTTCTCCAGTGTATTGAATCATTTGCCATGGCACATTGATGAAAATTTACATTTTTGGATAGCGGGAGCAGATACTGTGGATGGGGAGTCTTCTTTGAAAAGAACATCTGTAACTATGATATTAAAGTGAGAGAAAGGCAGGGAATATAAATTAAACCCCCAAATTAAAATGGCTCATTGGCTATATGGCTGAGTTTAAGCTAGGATCGTGGAGATTTGGGACAAGCCCCAAGCTGAGTTTTTCTTTGGGAAGAGGGCATCCATCAGATAAGGAAGTAAAGAGGAAACAGACCCTGGGTGCCTTTCAGAGCAGCCCCAGCCGGGCTCTAAGCTGGGGCAAGTATTGGGCTCGCTCTCCAGGCAAGTGGGGTCTGTGTACTGCATGGAAGATGGATTTACTATTGCACACTGATTGGGAAATGAGGGTATTAAATGATCCCCATTTAACTACAAAAATAAATAAGCTTACTTGAAATGGTGAAAGTCTTTGGTAGTCTCTACTTAAGGTCTTCTTTTTCCCTTTCATTGTAGACCGTATTCGTGGCTACTTTGGGGAAACAATCGCTCTTTACTTTGGATTTTTGGAATATTTCACTGTTGCCTTAATCCCTATGGCAGTCATTGGGTTACCTTACTATTTGTTTGTGTGGGAAGACTATGACAAGTATGTGATCTTCGCCTCCTTCAACCTGATCTGGTCCACAGTGATCCTGGAAGTGTGGAAGCGTGGCTGTGCCAATATGACCTACAGGTGGGGGACACTTGTCATGAAGAGACAGTTTGAGGAGCCCCGGCCGGGATTCCATGGGGTCCTGGGTATCAATCCCATCACTGGTAGGGAGGAACCTCTCTACCCCAGCTACAAGAGGCAGTTGCGCATTTACCTGGTCTCGCTGCCCTTTGTGTGCCTCTGTCTCTATTTCTGCCTGTATGTCATGATGATTTACTTTGACATGGAGGCCTGGGCCTTGAGTCTACATGAGAGCAGCGGATCCGAGTGGACCAGCGTCCTGTTGTATGTGCCCAGCATCATCTATGCCATTGTGATTGAGATCATGAACCGCCTCTATCGATACGCTGCCGAATTTCTAACTTCATGGGGTAAGACCTGATGCTTGCATTTATGTCTTATTTGCCTATAGGAAATGTTGCTTGGATCATAGGATTCCTATAACTGCAGCTTTGCAAAGCAAGATGTTGCTGTGGGCTCACTATAGAGACGTAAGGAGGAATTCATCAGCTTTGTGGGTTCTGATGCTCTCACCTCCTGGTTATCGTGGCCATCATAGACGAATGTTAGTCACTGCACTCCAGGTGCCCTGCTAACTCTTTGTCCGTGGTATCTCATTTTCACCTCCTCAGCACACCATGAAATAAAAGTTATCTCACCGTTTTAGGGATAAAGACCCTGAGAGTTAGCAGTGTTCAGGCAAATTGTAGAGCCAGGCTAATCCAGACCTCTCTGTGTCTGAAACCTGTGATCCCAATACTATAATTTTGTATTTTTTGTTGGGGGTAAAGTAGATTGAATTATCTTCAGATACTTTGGCCAAGTGAACTATGTCTGGTGTCTGACAAACAATTATCTAATGGTTTAGAGCACCAAGGATTGCCACTGGCCTTAGTAGAGTGGGTACTCTTGTATATATCTGTGCCAGAGGGGAATGGATATAGTTTAAAAATGGTCTTGGGGCACCTGGGGGGCTCGGTCGGTTAAGCGTCTGCCTTCGGCTCAGGTCATGATCCCAGGGTCCTGGGATCGAGCCCCATGTCAGGCTCCCTGCTCAGCGGGAGCCTGCTTCTCCCTCTCCTCCCCACTTGTGCTCTCTCTCGCTATCTCTGTCACTATCTGTCTCTCTCTCTCTCAAATAAAGAAATAAAATCTTTTAAAAAAATAGTCTTGACAGGCCATTCTCTATTTATTCACTCAAACAAGTTAATATGCGATGTTATTCCCTAGGAAGAAGTCTGTATCTTAACTTCATGGACCATAAAGATGTTTATGTTATTTTTAATAGTCATTTAACAGCTACTATGTATTGAGTGCTTTCCTTATGCTGGAACTGGACTGAGGTTTTGTATTATTTCTTATCCTGACAGTGACTCTGAGAGGAGGGGCACGTTAGCACTATTTTTGTAGGCAAGGAGGCTGAGTATCGGGAGGTTGAGTGACTTGCCCAAGGACAGACAGTGGCTGAGTAACTGAGTGGGGTTCCAGTCCAGACGAGTCTAACACCACCTCTATGCAGGGTGACACTTCTCTTCAGAATCTTCTTTGTTCTTTTGCCCTGCTTTCTTAGGGCCTGTCCTGTGTCTCCTTTCCCCAGCTGAGGATGGAGATTTGAGTTGCCCTTTAAGTTAATCCTCGTAACACACACATACAAAAACTTTATTGCCCTCTTTAGAGGTTGCTATCAGTTTTATTTTATTCAGGGTCTTTTTCTGGGTGGCTCTCTATGGGATCATTTGCCAATACTTCCCATGTTTCTTCGTTGCAGTAATACTTTAAAAATAATTTCAGAACACGGTGCTCTTGCAGTACTGTGAGAAATGTGTTCTAAGTGTAGTTTCTTCCTGTGAGATGTTCTTGTGGGTAAGTGGTAACCATGAGTGACAGTCTGGCATGTTCACTCACTGAGGCTCCGGTGCCTGACATCTCTGCCTCAGCTCATCTGCCTTTACCCCACAATAGCCTCCCCTACTGTGTGCTTATCTAAGAGAAATTTCCTCTCCTTTTCAATATTTTAGAGAATCACAGATTGGAATCTGCCTACCAGAATCATCTAATTCTGAAAGTTTTAGTGGTGAGTAGAGTTTTTATATACAAATCCATTTGAATTTTGAAACTTACGTATACTAGTTAATACTTAGGAGTATAAATAGGAAGGCTGGCTTCTAATTTAAGATACCAGATAGTTAATATATTTTGTATAGGCAGGCAAAGATTGATTAAATGTGTTTACATATACATTCAGTAGTCTTACTACCTATGTATGTGTTGTAAGACTTTAAGTATAGAAATTAGTGGTTTAGCCAATCTCTAGTAATTTAAAAAGCTAACTAACCATGTTACAGACATGTTTCTGTTCTTTTCCTTTTGGTGACTTCTTTGTTTCACTCTTCAACAATTCTTCCAATTCAGTTCAGTGATGGACCATTACATTTTTTGAAAGATGTACCATTAGATGGACCATTAATTTTGTGAAAGAAATTTCCGAAGTCTAAGAGGTTCCCAGCATGTTTTAGTGGGTAGGAGGAAAGAAATGGAGAGAAGGCATAGTGTAACCTGCTTGCTGTTTGTGTAAAAGCTCGCACATTATGCCTGTTTCCATCATTATGAAAAATAATAAATACCAGCTTGGAAGCCCCTCATTTATCAGGAGGTTATCTCAGCCATTGGTAACATAACTGAGGGTCAAGAAAGGTGCAGAAAGAGTCCTCTGAACTCTCAACTGGAGCACAGCCCCTGTACCTTACTCCCAGGAAAGGATTCCAGAGAAATGAGTTTTTGTTCCAGCTACAGAAATCATTCTAAGAAGCTTATTGATCTAGTTTTTCAGGCCTTAATAGATTAGAAACTACTGATAGGAAGGTGTTTAGGTTTCTGGAAGGAGGTAAACTTATAGAGGCAAGAGTGGTAAGGAAATAGAAAATTTTTCATAAGTAGGTAATAAAAATTCAGCAGTTTTAGCAGTTTGGACATTAGAAAAGGTGCAAGCAGCCATACGTACTAAAAAGTCTTTGAAGGCATCATGCTAGCACTGTGAGATAATTGATATTCCAAATGCCGGTGCTGTCTGGCTGTCCTGGTATCTCCCCGTGGCGCAGGGGAGTGCCAGGCCTTACAGGGAGGGAAGCACACTAGTGAGGACTCCAGAGAGATCCCCCTTGCCAGGTCTGCAAGGCTCTTCAAATGGACAGGGGATGGGGCCAGGGGGGTGGTCAGGGAGTGAGCCCCCCCCCCCCCCGGCTATCTGGGGTGCTGGTTGGGGGTGGGAAAGGCTGGGCCTTGTGTTGGAATGTAGTGGAGATGCGCTGGCACTGTCCTGGAGTCCCAAAGTCATTGGTCCTCTAGGCTCTAGGCAGGTCCCAGAGAACTCCTTTGCTCGCCCCTGTGTTCGTTCCAGAGTGTGTGGACGTGCTTAGTGAGGAGGAATAGGGAGAAACAAGTCTATGGCATCTTGTCAGGACTGGAAGTCCCCTCATTACAGTTTTAATGCTGTATTTCCAGTTTTGATGAAGTACTGTAAAGCAGTGTGAAATCTTGCTGTCTTTTTTTGACAGTTCAACTTTCTGAATTGCTTCGCCTCGCTTTTTTACATTGCTTTCGTCTTGAGAGATATGAAGCTCTTGCGTCAGGTGAGTGAATAGCAGAAGGTATCGGTTTTACAGGTTTTAGAGGTACTTAACTATATTCAGGGAATGTAATTGTCTTCACACTATTATTTTTACAAATGAAGTCTTACATTTTGTATATTTCTAAGCCAACTCTAAATAAAAAAACATTAGCCATTGCACTGTATATCATACTCAACTGAAAAATTAGTTGAAGCTAACCAACTTGTAAAATTAATCGTATAGTAGTGGAAAATAAATCGTTCATCTCAAAGCTCGTAAAAGCAATTCTAATGAAGAACGTGTATTCCTTAATTGAACTTTTGTGTGTGTCCCAGAGTGAGGGGTGATTGATAGGACTTTAAATACATTTCACTTTGAAATGAATAAGTGGTTAAACTTTAGAGGCCAGCAGAACCTATGCAATGCTGTGTCTTTTCTGCGGTGTTTAGGAAGTCTGACGTTTACTTTGGTGTGTTGACATTCTTGGATCACAAATGCCAGTGAATGAAAATTGAGTACAGATTATTGCTATCTAAATTATCTTTTTTATAATTGAGCCAGCTATCAGTAAGGGCTGTTCCTTCTTGGTTTTAATATACTGTGATCGTTAGTAAAAAAAATATCAAAAGCCTAGGCTTGGGATCATTTTTCAGGAAATTGTATAATCAGAGAAAGATTTTGTAGTTATGGTTCTAACAGCTTGCATAAAAGTGAAATCAAATGCTGTGTTTCTTAACTATACTACATATATTGCTACTTTTTTTGGAAAATTTAAAGTTCAAAATAGTACGTTTTGCAATTGATAAGTTGAATGTACATACTGTCTTCTGTCCTGCCATTAGTGTATTAGTAAGGTATGACTTCTCATTTCTAGTACCTTAGAGAGTCTCCTTTTTTAACAGGATAGGGTGTGAGGATAGGAGAGGACTTTTTAAATAATATAATTTTAATACCAGGAAAGGTGGTATGTGATAGAAACACTTCTCTCTGCTTGGGGTAAGTAGAAATTGACACAGCATTTCTGGAAACTACTCGGGCAGCTTTGCCAAGAACCTTAATCCATGGGGCGTCTGGGTGGCTCAGTTGGTTAAGTTACTGCCTTCAGCTCAGGTCATGATCCTGGAGTCCCAGGATCGAGTCCCGCATCGGGCTCCCTGCTTGGCAGGGAGTCTGCTTCTCCCTCTGACCCTCCTCCCTCTCATGCTCTCTGTCTCTCATTCTCTCTCTCTCAAATAAATAAATAAAATCTTTAAAAAAAAAAAAAAAAAGAACCTTAATCCATCCCTAGTAAATCATCAGAGATAGGGCAAAGATTCATGTATACAGATATCCAGGGAGCAGCATTTATAGTAGTGAAAGTTGGGAATAATAAAGTCAACAACAGTCCATGGACTACTTGTATTTTTACATGTGACTGGAAAGAAATATCCTACGATGTCAGCAGTGGTTCCATCATGCTTGTGGAATTATGGGTGGCTTTTTCTCTTTTCTAAGTTTTCTCCAATGAGGGAGGATGTATTCGTTTTATAATTTTTTTTTAGGTTTGGCCAAACTGCTTTTTTTTTCAAAGTTGGCAATGTCATGTAGATTATTATGTTGTAGCAAGGATGAGATGACAAAAAACACAAATTTTAAGTAAAATTGTTCCCCTGCCAACTTGTAATTGATTTCTTATAATCTTATTTATATTGCAACTTTTTTGTATTTTAATATGTCTTAACTGTTAAAAAACAATAAATTGGAAACATTATTCTAGCACCTAGCTTTTCCAATACTAGTTTTTATTAATAGTATACTATTTGTTGAAGTTTCCATTTTATTTACTACATGATTATACATATGATATGTATACATGCGATCTTATTAAGCTACATTGTCAGATTCCATTTGTGTGCTTCTTTTTAGAGCTTGGCCACTCTCCTCATTACCTCCCAGATCCTTAACCAAATTATGGAATCTCTTCTTCCCTACTGGCTCCAAAAGAAGCACCATGTGCAGGTGAAGAGGAAGGTGCAGGCATTAAAAGCGGACATCGATGCTACAGTATATGAACAAGTTGTCCTGGAAAAAGAAATGGGAACCTACTTGGTAAGTTTGAATATTGCTGAAATAACCATTGACTCAAAGGGAGTAACAGTCATGCACTGAGCGTAACAAGTGTGTCTAGGTTCACTGTCTCAGATGTGGCTACTTTGTGTCATTCCCGCCAGCCAGCGTCCTCACCAAGAGCTACGTTAAAGCTTAAAAAAAGGTGGAACTGGGCATTGAAGTGTTGCTGCCTTACATCTGAAGTCATGCCTACCAGCAGCAGAGTGGGGGCTTGGCCAGTTCTGTCGCCACTCTGCGGAGGCTTGAGGTGGCCGTTGCTGCGAAGACGCAGGAGCCAGGGAGGGATGGGAAGGCTGCGGAGGGGCAGCACCTGCCGGCTTGGGGCGCTGCCGGCGCCTGCAGGACCCTGAAGCCTGCTGCTGAACTGGAGCGCCAGTCGGCAGAGTCATTTCTAGTTTAAATTACTTACTGGCATGGTGAATACAAACGGTCTGAGTTCACCAGGGATCTGCCGGCTCTGTGGCCACTTGTAACAGCTCCCCAACCTGACCGTGTGTTCGTGGGCAAGGGTCCTGTCCGCCCCAGGTCACTGTTTATCCTGCACCTTCCTTCTCGGCGTGGGACCCTTCTGAGGGAAATAGACCCTGCAGTGGCTCATCAGCGAGGGTCCCTTACTGGCAAACTCTCTTAGTCTTGTCTTCCATCTTGATGAATCGTCGTTTGAGTTTCTTGGCTTATGTGCCCCCTTTTCGCATGTGTGTATGAGTTTTAGTTGGTACGTTCATCTCGAGGAGGAGTATATTCTGTCTCTGCTCACTTTTCCCTCATTTTCACAACTGTCCCCTGAGCTGCTAAGTCCTTAGTCCAGAACCAGGTGTTTGTAGCCCAGAGCTCCCACCTTGTGATGACCTCAGGGATTTTGGAGAGCCAGTAAGGTAGCGTGCTGTTGGCCCAAGCTATAGTTCCAGAGCGGCAACTGTGGCTTTTTTCAGCCCCCTTTCAGGGACAGTGTTCCACTGTCCTAGCTCCTGGTTTTGTGCAAACAGCCTGGCCCCAGTTAGGCTGCACTGGAGCGGGGTGCCTTAGTCCCCTACTCCATGGATGCAGATATGGCTGCCTCCCTTGGCCAGGTTCCTGCTTACCACCTTGCATTTTGTTCCATTTCTCACCTGTACAGCTGTTTTTCTAGTTTTTGAGTGGTGATAGGCCTCTCTTGAAAATATATGTATATGCGGGCGCCTGGGTGGCTCAGTTGGTTAAGCGACTGCCTTCGGCTCAGGTCATGATCCTGGAGTCCCGGGATCGAGTCCCGCATCGGGCTCCCTGCTCGGCGGGGAGGCTGCTTCTCCCTCTGACCCTCCTCCCTCTCATGCTCTCTGTCTCTCATTCTCTCTCTCTCAAATAAATAAATAAAAAATCTTCAAAAAAAAAAAAAAGAAAATATACGTATATGCACTAGCATTTTCTGTCACTGCTGTCTTTGGGGGAGAATGTGATTCAAAGTATAAATTTATAGCACACTTGACCAGTAACACGATTTATATTTATATGTGAAGTGTCAGAGAAAACACAGGTGCATGTATGCACATGTGCACAGACAACACACACACATATACACATGCAAGAAGAGTTAAAGGAACACATTTGCACAGTGTGGTGCCATCTTGCCTGAACTGGTTGAGGGCTAGCTTACTGTGGCCTAAAAACTCCATCTAATTCACGCTGTCTGAATCCTTTCCTTGCCTGTTCTGGGGAGTGGTATTTCTGGCTGTATTTATTTTTCATCCTTCTTTCTTTTATGGAAGCCAACCAGCAGTCTTTCCCCCAAGCTCTTTATTCCATCCCCTCTGCATCCCCTCTCATTTTTAGAGGCCTCTTTTCCCAGTGCCCACCTGGAGCTCCCCTATCTCCCACTTCCCTTTCACCCTACCCCACCTGTCAGCAGCCCTCCTGCCCCAAACCAAGCAGACCCTCACATCTTCTGCTCTTCGTGTCCTGTCTTTCCTGCCCCTCACAGTTTCTTGAAATAATTCTCCATATTATTATCTCTACTTCCCTACTTCTCTTCCCGTAATCAGTTAGAATCTGCTTTCGTCTCTTCTTTTTCTCTGAATTATTTGGGCAAACAACATCATCCCCTGAAGTGCTCCAAACCAAATTCACTCTTCTCTAGACCAGTTTCTTCTCCTTTTCCCCTGGCTCAGTGAATGGTATACAGTCATTCAAGCAATATGCCCCTTGCCCTAGCAATTTTAAGTCACCTAAGAACTGTGTGCTAATAAGGTGACACTGCCAGAATCTTACACCTCACCTTTTTGGCACTTGATGACATCTGATAATACCTTTATGAAGGAAGGTAAGATAAGCTTTGCTTTTCCCGTGTTAATAAAAGGCAAATGAAGCTCTATGTTGTTAATCACTTGGCAAGTAAATCAGGATCAAGATTCAAGACTTTGCTTTTCCAGTTGAGAGTCTTTCTGTCATTGAGCACAGGCTCTCTGATGTGAAGGAAAGGAAATAGTGCACTGGTTTCTCTTGCAGGTCCTGAATCTGTGAGTGAATGCTGGGTTAGCACTGCTTCTCCTTGACCTGTTGCATGACCCTGTGTGATCTGATGCGTTTCGCCCTCCTATCCTGTATGTCCCCCTCTACTCTCTCTACTGGAGTGACAACCCAGTATTTGCTCTTTCAACTCTCTCCATGTACTGGGAGAGGGGACATGCTTTTTGGTCACATTTGATCTAGGTCGTTGTTTCCTATGCACTGTTTCTTCCCTCTTGGTGTATTTTTCTCCTCCCTGAAGTCAGTGAACTTAGAATTGTGTTTTCTGTAAAGCTCATCCTGACTGCTATATGAGAATCTAAAATAATATTACCAAGTTTTGGGGAAAAAAACCAATCTGACTGTAACACAAAAAAACATTATAAAAGTAATACTTGTTATGCACTATAGGAAACTTGGATAATTCAGGACAGAGTAAAAAGTAAGGAAAAAGAAAACCTTCATAATGTCCCCACTAGGGGTAGTCCGCTAGGGTCTTCTGACCCTGCTGCACCAGCCACAGGGCTAAGGCCATGTAGCGCCTCGGTCTTCACTGTGCCCCTCTCCTGTGAACTGCCAGTTCACGTCCAACTGCATAGCTGCATGAGTATGAATTTTCATGATGAATACTCCAATTAGAGCAGCATATTGCCACACACTAAATGAGCTGCCTTCTAGTAAGCTAGACAGTAGGAAATTTGCTAAAAACATAAACGAGTGTTACTCTCTACACTGAATGTTTTGTCTTAGAAAATGTAATTACTTTTCAAGCAGTATTTTATTGGTTAATGTTTTTATTTAAATGAATCAATGAGAAATATTATTTTACAGTCTTGAGTTTTAATTTCAAATATGGTAAATATCAAATACAAAACAAAAGAAACTGACTAGAAGTGGAATCTGACCAGTGTAGGTAGAACTTCTACAAACAAAAGGCCTTTGGTGTCCTCATTTTTAAGAGTTTAGGGCTTCAATGGGGCGCCTGGGTGGCTCAGTTGGTTAAGCGACTGCCTTCGGCTCAGGTCATGATCCTGGAGTCCCAGGATCGAGTCCCGCATCGGGCTCCCTGCTCGGCAGGGAGTCTGCTTCTCCCTCTGACCCTCGTCCCTCTCATGCTCTCTGTCTCTCATTCTCTCTCTCTCAAATAAATAAATAAAATCTTTAAAAAAAAAAAAAGTTTAGGGCTTCAAACTGGGCTGCAAGGTTGGTTCAACATCCACAAATCAATCAACGTGATACAATACATTAACAAAAGAAAGAACAAGAATCATATGATCCTCTCAATAGATGCAGAAAAAGCATTTGACAAAGTACAGCATCCTTTCTTGATTAAAACTCTTCAGAGTGTAGGGATAGAGGGGACATACCTCAATATCATAAAAGCCATCTATGAAAAACCCACAGCAAATATTATTCTCAATGGGGAAAAACTGAGCGCTTTCCCCCTAAGGTCAGGAACGCGGCAGGGATGTCCACTGTCACCACTGCTATTCAACATAGTATTAGAAGTCCTAGCCACAGCAATCAGACAACAAAAAGAAATAAAAGGCATCCAAATCGGCAAAGAAGAAGTCAAACTCTCACTCTTTGCAGATGATATGATACTTTAGGTGGAAAACCCAAAAGACTCCACCCCAAAACTGCTAGAACTCATACAGGAATTCAGTCAAGTGGCAGGATATAAAATCAATGCACAGAAATTGTGGCATTCCTATACACCAACCACAAGACAGAAGAAAGAGAAATTAAGGAGTCGATCCCATTTACAATTGCACCCAAAACCATAAGATACCTAGGAATAAATCTAACCAAAGAGGCAAAGGATCTGTACTCAGAAAACTATAAAATACTCATGAAAGAAATTGAGGAAGACACAAAGAAATGGAAAAACGTTCCATGCTCATGGATTGGAAGAACAAATATTGTGAAGATGTCAATGCTACCTAGAGCAATCTACACATTCAATGCAATCCCCATCAAAATACCATCCACTTTTTTCAAAGAAATGGAACAAATAATCCTAAAATTTGTATGGAACCAGAAAAGACCCCGAATAGCCAGAGGAATGTTGAAAAAGAAAAGCAAAGCTGGTGGCATCACAATTCTGGACTTGCAGCTCTATTGCAAAGCTGTCATCATCAAGACAGCATGGTACTGGCACAAAAACAGACACATAGATCAATGGAACAGAATAGAGAGCCCAGAAATGGACCCTCAACTCTATGGTCAACTCATCTTTGACAAAGCAGGAAATAATGTCCAATGGAAAAAAGACAGTCTCTTCAACAAATGGTGTTGGGAAAATTGGACAGCCACATGCAGAAGAATGAAACTGGACCATTTCCTTACACCACACACAAAAAAAGACTCAAAATGGTTGAAAGACCTCAATGTGAGACAGGAGTCCATCAAAATCCTAAAGGAGAACACAGGCAGCAACCTCTTCGATCCCAGCCGCAGCAACTTCTTCCTAGAAACATCGCCAAAGGCAAGGGAAGCAAGGGCAAAAATGAACTATTGGGACTTCATCAAGATAAAAAGCTTTTGCAAAGCAAAGGAAACAGTCAACAAAACCAAAAGACAACCAACAGAATGGGAGAAGATATTTGCAAATGACATATCAGATAAAGGGCTAGTATCCAAAATCTATAAAGAACTTATCAAACTCAACACCCAAAGAACAAAGAATCCAATCAAGAAATGGGCAGAAGACATGAACAGACATTTTTCCAAAGAAGACATCCAAATGGCCAACAGACACATGAAAAAGTGCTCAACGTCGCTCGGCATCAGGGAAATCCAAATCAAAACCTCAATGAGATACCACCTCACACCAGTCAGAATGGCTAAAATTAACAAGTCAGGAAACGACAGATGTTGGCGGGGATGCGGAGAAAGGGGAACCCTCCTACACTGTTGGTGGGAATGCAAGCTGGTGCAGCCACTCTGGAAAACAGTATGGAGGTTCCTCAAAAAGTTGAAAATAGAGTTACCATACGATCCAGCAACTGCACTACGGGGTATTTACCCCAAAGATACAAATGTAGGGATCCAAAGGGGTACGTGCACCCCGATGTTTATAGCAGCAATGTCCACCATAGCTAAACTGTGAAAAGAGCCAAGATGTCCATCGACAGATGAATGGATAAAGAAGAGGTGGTATATATATACAATGGAATATTATGCAGCCATCAAAAGGAATGAGATCTTGACATTTGCAACGATGTGGATGGGACTGGAGGGTATTATGCTGAGCGAAATAAGTCAAACAGAGAAAGACACGTATCATATGACCTCACTGATACGAGGAATTCTTAATCTCAGGAAACAAACTGAGGGTTGCTGGAGTGGTGGGAGGGATGGGGTGACTGGGTGATAGACACTGGGAAGGGTATGTGCTCTGGTAAGCGCTGTGAATTGTGCAAGACTGTGAAAATTCAGATCTGTACCTCTGAAACAAATAATGCAATATATGTTAAGAAAAAAAAAAGAAGAAGATAGCAGGAGGGGAAGAACGAAGGTGGGGATAATGGAGGGGGAGACGAACCATGGGAGACGATGGACTCTGAAAAACAAACTGAGGGTTCTAGAGGGGAGGGGGGTGGGAGGATGGGTTAGCCTGGTGATGGGTATTAAAGAGGGCACGTTCTGCATGGAGCACTGGGTGTTATGCATAAACAATGAATCATGGAACACTACTTCTAAAACTAATGATGTAATGTATGGTGATTAACAATAAATAAATTTAAAAAAAAAAGAGTTTAGGGCTTCCAAAGACCAAAAAGCTTGAAAACTGCAAATCTGGAATAATTCCCCTGCCTTTTTTGTTTTTCAAGGCATTGGTTTTGGTGCAGCCAGTTGGTCCCCTTGTTTCCTCATAGGATTCAAGCTTAGCAGTTACTGAAAGGTACCATCATTGTACCCTATCAGGGGGCATGATGTCAGGTTGCCCCTTGTGTGGAGCTGCCTTGTTTGATCCCTTGGTTGACCTGGTGATAGGCAGATTATAGAGGCTGTTTTTCACTTTGTAATGAATAAGTTATCTGCTGGTAGATACTTTGCGATTTTCCTTTTTCCTATAACCAGTACCCCTTTAAAAATAGTTTTTAATTGGTTGTTGCTAGTACATGAGAATGCTGTTGATTTTTGTATGTTTTATCCAGCAACCTTGCTGAATCCTCCCATTATTTCCAATCCACTTTCTTGGATTTTCTATGTAGACAGATATTTCAGCTATAAATAAATAATGGCTGTTTTCTTTTTTCCTCCATCTTGATAGTTATTATCTATTGGGTTCACTAATATGTTCAGTATAACTTGGACAGAAGTAGTTACAACAGGAATCTTTCTCTTGTTCCTGATTTTTTTTTTTTGTCTTCTCATCATTGAGTATCACGTTTGTCACATGTTTTGGGTAGGTAACTTTTTATCAGTTTAAAAATGTTTTTTTTCCTTATTTACTAAGAGTTTGTATTGTGAAGGATGTTAAATTTTATCAAATTCTTCATTTATTGCTTCTTTTGAGACTATCATATTAAATAAAGTCCTTTCATTATTTAATATTTTCATTTACAATAATAAATTTCCTAATGGAACACCAAGTGTACATTTAAATGATTAACTCCACTTGTTGACTATTTTTAAATACACATTGTCATGTTGAATATGTCAGTATTTTATTTAGGATTTTGTGCCACTTATTAATAATTTTCCTTTCTCAATCGCTGAGGGCAGGGTCCCCATGTTATTTATCATGGTAACTCTTAGCAGGCATTCAATATGATATGGAATGAGGAACAGTTTTAGGAGAAGAATGGCCAGCCTTTGATGTCTGTGTGCTGCTTGTTGCCCTCAGTATACTTTCTTTCCTTGTCCGACACTCAGCGTAGGGAACTCCCAGACATGGTGCTTCTCCAGGGCTGGTTTGAGGAGCCAGTGGGATGGATCACCTGAAACCTGAAACTTTTTTTCATTCATTTAGTAAATAGATATGTAAAATTAGTTATAATTTCAGAGAAAGTGTTCTTTTTTTTTTTTTAAAGATTTTATTTATTTATTCATGAGAGGTAGAGAGAGAGGCAGAGGGAGAAGCAGGCTCCCTGCTCTGCGGGGAGCCCGATGCGGGACTCGATCCCAGGACCCTGGGATCATGACCTGAGCTGAAGGCAGACGCTTAACCGACTGAGCCACCCAGGTGTCCCTCAGAGAAAGTATTCTTAATGACTGCTTTGTTCTTAAAATTTTGTAAGTTTGTCTTAGTTGGTCCTTGCTAACTTGCAGCTAATAGGGTAGAGTGTGTCTTGGTTAATTTATTTCTGTTTTAGCATGCAGTTATTTACTTTGTCGAATTTGCATTTTTTTTTCCTTCTTGCTGTTGGAGTATGTCCCTGCTTTGCTAAATTTACTGGCTCAGAAGTGCTCAGAAGTGTAAAAGTACTGATAAAGTGTTAACATGTGCATACTACACTCACTCCTGTGTGAGATAGAAACAGCATGCGCAGTGCGCTGCTCGGTGGGGTAGGAGCTCCCTGGGTGTTGTATGCTAAAAATGCCAGGAAGACTTGGGCATGCCTTCTGGAGGCTGCCTAGTGGCACACCCAGGAGAATTTGTCTACACATCTCTGCAGAGGCCCAACCTTGTACTGTCGGAACTGAAACAGTGCAGTTTTGAAAACCGGATGTAGGCTGCCAGGATTTCTTAAGACTGAATTGTGGTAAAAATGGCTTAATAGCTAAGATTTTCACTCTTTCCTAACTCTTGATTTCTACACTTTTCAGAGAAATGAATCAATGCTATATCACTGGGTATATTTTAAAACCTCATCTATATGCTGCAA
This sequence comes from Mirounga leonina, assembly GCF_011800145.1. NCBI lineage: Eukaryota > Metazoa > Chordata > Mammalia > Carnivora > Phocidae > Mirounga > Mirounga leonina. The sequence continues at coordinate 1,162,320 of NW_023270268.1, forward strand.
CACAGCATAAGGAAATACTTTCCAGAAGCAAATGCAACCAAAGAGTGGTTTAGAAACTACTCACCTCTGAATCTCCAGCTGAGCGCTAATCCCCCCCAACCCCCCCAGCTCCAGAGGCACATGTGAGCCTTGAAAACAGCCAGAGACTAACTCAGAGTCCCTGGGTTCATGCTTCGTTCACATACCCAGAGCATCTGAAAGAAGCACTTTCTACCATTCCCAGTACTTACATTTGGGTATTTTCTATTTTAGTGAAATACAAAACAAGAAAAGAAATTGACTAGAAGTGGAATCTGACCTACACTAAGCTCAGCTGTTGAGCCTAATATCATGTCTTGGTGAAAGACGGACTCTGAGATACCATAATAATAATTATAATAATTCGTTTTAGAATTATTCTATATAATATAGAATATATATAAAATATTTAATAATATATATTATATAAATTATACAAACATATTATATATTCATATAATATATAATTTATATGTAAATTATCAAATAAATTTATATATTTATAAGAAATTTATATAATTTATATAATGCATATACTAATATAGTCTATATATATAATAAATATATAATATATAGAATGTATAGTATATATGTGTATATAGTATCTATAGTATATATAATATACATTTATATTTTATAATATATAGAATATACTCATGTAAAAATACTTGTCACAGTATTTTAAAGCAATATATATTATATATAGTATAGAATATTAATAATATTGCTTTAAAATACTGTGACAAGTATTTTTTATTAAGCTGGAGTTGCTGCAGCCTGTGCACTTGGATGGTCATGAGGAGGCCTGAGGATGCTGGAAGTGGGCAAGCCTGACCTGAGGCATCATGAAAGCTGGGTCTGTCACTCACTCACTGCCTGGCATAGAGCGCTGCTCAGCTTCTCTGGGTCAGAATAAACGTGCATTGTGAACAGCAGGCCTCTAGGGAGGAGTGAGGAGTTTGAGTAGCATGTCACTGGGTCCTGTAGAGTTGTGATGTCACTCAAGTGACAAGTGAGAGTCACCAACGCCTAGGCATCCTACTTCAGTGAAGGCTCCTTTGTCCAATTATTAAATAACTAAATAACTTACCTCATACTTACGTTTATGTTTCTCCCCCACCAAGTTGAGGGCATATAATGATTATTGCCCCTTTCTTCCTTTAGACCAAATCTTTTAAAACATATTAGTAAGGTTTTTAAACATAGTTTGAGAATGATTTCTTCCTGCTTCTATTGTTTCCCCACTTTCTGCTGTGGATTTCTTTCTTTGGCCTCTTTGGTATATCTACTGCTTCTGCTGGAGTGACTCTCAGGAGGTTCCTTGTTACTATCAGCTTTTTTTTCTTTACTTTTTTAAAAAATTGGGATATAATTCACATACCATAAAATTCACCATTTTGAATCAGTACAATGTAATGATTTTTAGTGAATTCACAAGGTTTTACAACAATCACCACTAATTCCAGAATGTTTCATCAGCCCTGACAGAAACCCCACACCCATTAAGCAGTCAGCCCCTAACCCAGTCTCTGGCAACCACCAGTCTACATTCTGTCTCTGTGGATTTGCCTATTGTGTGCATGTCATGTAATGGAATCCTACAGTATGTGGCCTTTGTGTCTGGCTTCTTTCACTAAGCATAACACTTTCAGGGTTCATCCATGAGATAGCATGTATCTGTACTTCATTCCTTTTTATGGTTGAATAATATTCCATTGTATGGATATACTACATTTTATATATTCATTCATCAGTTGATAGACATTTGCATTGTTTCCACTTTTTGGCTGTTAGAAATAATGCTGGTATAAACATTTGTGTGCAAGCTTTTGTATGAACATATGTTTCTTATGAACATACGTTACCATAGGCTAGGTCATATCTGCGTTTCACTTTTTGAGGAACTGCCAGACTGTTTTCAAAGGCATTGGTACCATTTTCCATCCCTACCAGTCCCATTTTTTTCTACATCTCTATCAACACTTGTTATGTTTTGCCTTTTTCCCCCTTTTTAAGTAACTTTTTTTTTTTTTTAAGATTTATTTATTTGAGAGAGAGAGCATGTGCACAAGTTGGGGGAGGGCCAGAGGGAGAGAGAGAGAATCTGAAGCAGACTCCACATTGAGCATGGAGCTGGACATGGGGCTTGATCTCACGACCATGAGATCATGACCTGAGCGAGACTAAGAGTTGGACACTTAACCAACTGAGCCACCAGGCGCCCTTCCCTCTCTTTAATGATAGCCACAGCTAATACGTGTGAAATGGTATTTCATTGTGGGTTTGATTTGCATTTTCTTAATGCCTAAAGATACTGATCGTCTTTTCATGTGCTTTTTGACCAGTGTGTCTCTTCTTTGGGTAAATACATATTCATATTCTTTGCCCATTTTTCATTGGATTATCTGTCTTTTTATTATTTCATTGCAGGAGTTCTTCATATATTCTGAATATATATATATATTTTTTTTTTTTTAGAGAGAGTGTGAGAGGGGTAGGGGGAGAAGCAGAGAGAGAGTGGGAGAGAGAGAATCTTAAGCAGACTCCATACCTAGCACAGAGCCTGATGTAGGGCTCAATCTCACCACCCTGAGATCATGACCTGAGCTGAAATTAAGAGTTGGTTGCTTAACTGACTGAGCCACCCAGATGCCCCTGAATATAAATTTCTTATCAGCTATATGATTTGCAAATATATCCTCCCATTCTGTGGGTTAGCTTTTTATTTTCTTGAGTGTCCTTTGATGCACAAAAGTTTTTAATTTTGATGGAGTCAGATTTCTCTCTTTTTTGTTGCTTGTTCTTTTGGTGTCATCTCTAAGAAACATTGCCTTACCTAAACACAGGAAGATTTGCTCCTATATTTTCTTGTAAGAATTTTATAGACTTAGCTCTTACATTTAGGTCTGATCCATTTTGAATTAATTTCTGTAGGTAGTATGAGGAAGGAGTCCAGATTCATTCTTTTGCATGTGGATATCCAGCTGTCCTAGCAGTGTTTGTTTAAAAAAAATCATTTTTTTCTTCATTGAATGATATTCACACATTTGTTGAAAATTATAAGGCTATAGATACATGGATTTGTTTCTGGACTCTCAGTGCTATTCCTCTACATGTCTATCCTTATGCCAGTACTATACTGTAGCTTAGTAGTAGGTTTTCAAACCAGGAAATGTGATTTTTCTAACTTTGTTCTTTTTCAGGATTGTTTTGGCTATTCTGGGTCCCTTGCAATTCCTTATGATTTTAGGATTAGCTTGTCCATTTCTTTTAAAAATGCAGTTGGAAGTTTGATTGGGATTGCATTGAATCTATTCATCAATTTGGGGAGTATTTCCATCTTTTCTAATTCATAAACATGGAATATCTTTCCATTTATTTAGGTCTTTAATTTCTTTCAGCAATGCTTTGTGGTTTTCAGTGTACAAATATTACATTCTGTTAAATCTATTACTAAGTGTTTTATGCTTTTTGATACTATTGTAAATGAATTTCTTTTTAAATTTCATTTTGAGATTGTTCATTACTGGTTTATAGAAATACCATTGATTTTTGTATGTTGATCTTATATCCTGCAACCTTACTGAAGTTTATCATTAGATTGCTTATTATTAGACCAAATAGTCTCTTGGGGGGGAGTTCTTTAGGGGTTTTTTATATATAATATCATGTCCTCTGCAAATAGAAATAGTTTTACTTCTTTTCTTGTTCTGGATGGCTCTTATTTCTTTCTTTGCCGTATTGTTCTGGTTAGAATCCCAAGGACAGTGTTGAATAGAAGAGTTAGAGCAGACATTCTTGTCTTGTTCTGGATGGCTCTTCTTTCTTTCTTTGCCTTATTGTTCTGGTTTGAACCTCAAGGACAGTATTGAATAGAAGAGTTAAGAGCAGACATTCCTGTTTAGTTCCTGATCTTAGGTGGGAAGCTTTCAATTTTTCACCATTAAGTATGATGTTAGCTGTAGTGATTCATAGATGCTATTTATCAGTTTGAGGAAATTCCCTACTATTACTCATTTGTTGAGTGTTTTTATCATGAAAGGGTATCAGATTTTGTTTTTTTTCTGTATTTATTGATATGACTATATTTAATTATATAAAAATATATATTTAGGGATGCCTGGGTGGCTCAGTTGATTAAGCATCTGCCTTAGGCTCAGGTCATGATCCCAGAGTCCTGGGATTGAGCCCTGCATCGGGCTCCTTGCTCAGTGAGGAGCCTGCTCCTCCCTCTGCCTGCCACTCCCCCTGTTTGTGCTCTCTCTCTCTCTCTGACAAATAAATAAAATCTTTAAAAAATAAAATATATATTATATAAATTATCATATATGTCTATAAAACTTTGTTGTGTTGATTTATTTCTTTTTGCTTTAGATTTAGTTTACTATTCTTTTACTAGATTCTTAAGGTGAAAATTTTAGTTGTTTTGAGATCTGCCTTTTTTTTTTTTTAAGCGAAGGCATTTATACCTATGAACTTCCCTCTGAGTACTGTTTTCACAACATCCTATAAGTTTTGATATATTGTATCTTAATTTTCATTCATCTCAAAGTATTCTCTAATTTTTCTTGTGATTTCTTCTTTGACTCATTGGTTTCTTAGGAGTATGTTGCTTAATATCCATAAAATATGTGAATTTCCCAAATTTCCTTGTTATTGATTTCCACTTTCATTCCATTGTGGTCAGAGAAGATATTTTGTATGATTTTTAAGCCTTTTAGATTTGTTGAGAATTGTCTTATGATCTAACATCTCATCTAACCTGAAGAATGTTTCATGTGCACTGGAGAAGAATGAGTATTCTGTTGTTGGGGTCAGTGTTATGTAGATGTTGATGTGGGGCTGCAAGTGAACAGTCAAGAAAGATTCTTGAGACATTTTTGGTGCAAAAAGGTGCTTTCTGTCTATAGGGACAGGACCTTCAGGCAGAAAGATTTACACTTTTGCTTTATGAATCTGGTGGTTATATGCTTAATGCTCAAGGGGAAGAGGACATGTAGGGAGTATTAGATCATGAATGTTTCTTCAAATTTCTACTCGTAACACTACTTTTGCAAGATTTCTCTAGTGCTTATCATTCAGTTCGATATTAACTATCAGTGAGATATACAGGCAGACATGAGACCCTTTAAGAATGTAGCAACCAGCACTTAATTTGATCCTTATCAAAATTATGCAGGCCATAGGTCAGCCTACTGGGTTAAAGGTGAACATTTTTTTGCTTCTATCCTTCATCAGATGTCTGTTAGGTCTCTGTTTTTGTGGTGGGGCATGCCTTCAACACTAAACCAGGAAGTTTAAAATTCTGCCTTAGCATTCACTTTCTGCTTATGCGGAGGTGAGATCTTAGGGCCTTCTCAGATCTTTCCTGAGATTATGCATGAGCCTATGCATGTGCCTGGTCTTATAGATTTCCAGAAAAATGTTGGAGCTTTTCAAACCCCCTGTGGATGTCTCATTCCTCAGCTTGCCCTTTTGAGCTCCCTGGCTAGTCTCTTGTTTGCCCCAGCTGCTACCCGTTACCTCAGGCAGACTGATGTTTAAAAATTCAACTAACATACCATAACATAAAGGAGAAGGCTTTAGCACTGAAAGAGACTCAATGAAGTTGAATAAAGATGAGCCTTTCGAGTGGGGGCTCTTCTAAGGTACCACTAACCAGGTCAGATTGGTTTCCCTTTGGGAATGAGGCTTTCAAAGATCTCCAGCCCCACTCTGGTCCCTCTTGTCCTGGGAGTGCATGCTGTTTTTTGGGGTTTTTTCCAAGGTTGCTGCAGAGCTGGAGAGCAGGAGATGAGACTAGAGTAAGTTAAAATGCCAGAAGATTGAGATGTTTGTCATGACTGTATGCAGCCAGAATTGCTACAAGCCTTTGGTTAACTTCCAGAGTACCCGAAAAGTTGGTTCTGACACATTTTGCCATTTTTCTCAGTTTTCATGGAGGGGAAAACTTCTGGAGGTCCTTACTCTGCCATTTTCACTGGCATCACTGATAAAGGAAAGACATTAGGGTTTGAAGCCAACGGCCAAGAAAGAATTCTTGAGATGTCTTTGGTGCAAAAAGGTGGTTTTATTAAAGCATGGGGACAGGACTTGTGGGCAGAAAGAGCGGCACTGGGGTCATGAGGAGTGACCCATTATGTACTTTCAAGTTGGGAGGGGGTTAGGGATGGCGTAAGCCTCCCAGGTATTTTGGAAACAAGGTTTCCAGGATCCTGAGGGGGCTAGCTATTGTTGGGAAAAGGTTATTTATTATTGTTTAGTAAACCCTCGGTCATGAGACCCTTCAGATGTATATGCTTGGAGGATGATTGCCAACATGTATCTTGGTGGAGGTGGGGGGGTTTGAGATAAAGGAAGTTTCCAAAGGAATTTTTATGTTAAAGTAGACTTACAGCATCCTGGGGGTTGGGCCTAACTTTGCCTTTTGCCCTTTGCAAAGTATTAACATGGAGGCAGCTGAGTTCCTAGAGGAAGGTCACTCTGCCTGTTGCAAGGACTTGTCAATGGGCTGTAAATAGTGAGGAAATTTAATAATTTTTCTTTGCCTTTGTTTCCCACATCATTACCACCTTCAGTTTTTTAATGGGGTCCTGGGGTACCCATGTTGTGAGGGGGCAGTCATGTAAGGTTTCTAATAGTGATGTTGAATCATTTCTTTTCAGTTGATCAAGAACAAACATCTTTAGCTTTGCTGTTATTATGTAATAATTCAATGATTTGGCACAATGAAATGAGTAGCTAAATCATTTTTTCATTCTTTCAGGGATTTAAAATATAAAATTGCTTTTGAATTTATGTAAATTCTGTTGTTGAGAAGAAGAAATTGGGAGGAATTCTGAGATTTTTTTTTTGGTTGGAGGCCAGTGCCTTGGGTAGTATTGCAAGATGTTGTTCCTATTACATGATATTAAAACAATGCCTGTTTTCTTCTTGTGGTTTACATTTTCAGGGCACCTTTGATGATTACTTGGAATTATTCCTTCAGTTTGGTTATGTGAGCCTTTTCTCCTGTGTTTACCCATTAGCAGCTGCCTTTGCTGTGTTAAATAACTTCACTGAAGTTAATTCAGATGCCTTAAAAATGTGCAGAGTCCTCAAACGGCCATTCTCAGAACCTTCAGCCAATATTGGTGTATGGCAGGTAATTATATGAGAAAAAATTATTCCTTTCGGAAAAAAAATAGCAAAATGGGGCCTTATGATTAAAAATAAAAGTGCTAAGGAGAGATTTGGGAAAACTGGATGTTATCCCTTTTTTTGCCACAAACTAGCTGTGTGACTTAAGACAGTTATTAACTTTTTCTGGACCTTGCTTTCCTTGTTTTTAAAATTAGAGGATGGGGTGGGGGAGGTAAATTATAATTTCTATTACCCCTTTGAGATGTAAAATTCTGATAGTTTAGTAAAGTATCCAGCTGGGATTCCACCCGCTGGGTGATAATGAGGCCCTCCCCCTGCAATGTCAGTGCAAATCATGTTAGGAGCCTGGACTTCCACACTCACCCAGCAGTCATGAGGTTCCCTTTCCAGTTTCTGCTGAGATGATCTCAGATAAAGCGTAATGGAGAGTCAGACCTTTCTCTACCACCCAGCACAGCAGAGGCCACATGGGAGTGCACATGAGGCATTTGTACCCCTCCAAGCAAGAGGTTTCAGTGTGGGGGTTAGCAGGAAGCCAGAATTCTGATCCCTGTCCAGCAATAATAAGGATCCCATCCCCCACCTTGGGGGTCAGTGGTGTCCAAATGGGCAACCTAACAAGATGTTGTCCCTTCTTTCCCTGCTGGAGTGGTGTTAGAAGAACCAACTAAAACAAAAGTTTTAAATAAAGAGTAGAATCTTATAACACCCAAAATGTCCAGGCTTCTATTAAAAAATCATCATACCAAGAACCAGGATGATACCAAAAAAAAAAAAAAAAAAAAGGTGATGCAGTCAGTAGATGCCACCATCAAGGTGACAGATGTTAGAAATATCAGACAAAGATTTTAAAGCAGCCTTGATAAAATGAATACACCTAAAACAGATGGAAAAATAGAGTATCTCAGCAAAGAAATAGAAGATATAAAGGAGAGGCAAATAGGGCAAATAGATATTTTAGAAGTGGAAAATATAATTTAAAAACTCAGTGGATGAGTGCAGTAGCAGTAGCAGAATGGAAGGAGTAGAGGAAAAGCAGAAACTGGAAAATAGAGCAATAGAAATGATTCAGTCTGAGTAGCAGAGAAAAAAATAGATTGACAAAGTAAATACAACCTCAGAGACCTGCGTGGCTATAACAAAAGATCTAATGTTCCTGCTGTCGGTGTCCCAGAAGGAAAGAAGAAAGGAGGGGCTAAAAAATATTGAAGTAATAGTGGCCAAAACTTTTTGATTTGGCAATAGAACTAAAACTACAGATTCAAGAAACTGAGTGAATTGAAAACAGAATAAGCCCCAAAAAGTCCATGCCAAACACATTGTAATTAAACGTATGAAAACTAAAGACAAAGAAAAACTTGAAAGCTCCAAGAGAGACATGACATGCTATCTACCTATAGGGGAAGACAATTAGAATGACAGCCAGTTTCTCATCAGAAACCGTGGAGGCCGGAGTAAAGTGGCATAGTATTGTTCAAGTGCTTAAAGAAAAGTACTGTTAATACAGAATCCTATATTCAGAGAAAATACCCTTCGGGAATGAAGGGAAAATCAAAACACTCTCAGATGAAGGAAAACTAAGAGAATTTGTTGCCAGAAAACCTGTCCTAAAAGAATAGCTAAAAGAAGTTCTTTAAACTTAAGGAAATGATAAAAGAACTGACCTAGGAACATTAGGAAGAAAAACCACAGTAAGCAAAAATACGAGTAAACATAGTAGACTTTCCCAGTCTTGAGTCTTTAAAGTTATATTTGACAATTGAAATAGAAATTATAACACTATCTAATGATTCTAAATATATGTAGAGAAAATATTAAGAAAATCCTGTACAGAATGGTAAAGGGAGGTGAGGTTTCTCTACATCACTCAAACTGATAAATGATGACACAAGTAGACTGAATATGTATAAATAGACAGTCCCCAACTTACAATGGTTCAAATTATGATTTTTTGACTTTACAACGGTGTGAAAACAATACATATTCAGTAGAAACCATACCTCAAATTTTGAATTTAGATCTTTTCCCAAGCCAGTGGTATGCAGTATAATCCTCTCTCCTGATGCTGGGCAGCAAGCTGCAGCTCCCAGTTAGCCACATAGTCACAAGGGTAAACAGCCGATACACTTAGAACCGTCTATACCCACACAACCATTCTGTTTTTTTACTTTCAATACAATGTTCAACAAATCACATGAGCTATTCAACACTTTATTATAAAACAGGCTTTGTGTTGATTTTGCTGAGTGTTCTGAGTATGTTTAAGGTGAGCTAGTCTAAGCTATGATAATTCAGTAAGTTAGGTATATTAAATTCATTTTTGTCTTATGATATTTTTAGCTTACAGTGGGTTTTTTGGGACATAAGTCCTCCTAGGTCAAGGAAGATCTACACAGACACACAATGTGTAATGAATGTAATATATATTACATATATAAAGCATATATATATATAATCATATATGTATATAATATAATGCTTAGAGCAACCACTAAAAAGCTATATAAAAGATACACTCAAAAACAGATAAATCAAAATGTATTTCTAAAAGATGTTCAAATAACCCACAGTAGGGCATGAAAAATAAAACACAGAAATGAAAATACAGAGGGAACAAACAGAAAACAAAGAAATGGCAGACTAAAGTCCTAACATATCAATAATTATATTAACTGTAAAAGGTCTAAAGGTACCAGTTAAAGACAGATATTGGTAGAGTGGATTAAAACACATAACCCAACTATATGCTGTCTGTAAGAAATTGAGTTCAAACATAATGGTATAAGCAGGGTAAAGGTAAAAGGAGAAAAAAAAAGCCATGTATGGAAATATTAGAAGAAAGCAAGAGTGGTTATATTAATGTTATATTAGTTAATATATTAATTATAACATATAATTATAATTAATGATATACTAATTAATATAATAATATTATGTTAATAATAAAATAGACTTCAGAGCAAAGAAAATTACTAGAGAGGAACATTTTACGATGATAAAAGGGTAAAATTACCAAGAAGACATAGCAATCTTAATGTGTATGCCCTGAACAACAAAGTTTTAAAATATGTGAACCCAAAATTTATAGAACTAAAAGGAGAAATAGATAAATCCACAATGATAGTTGGAGACTTCAACATTCCTCTCTCAACAGTTGACAGAACAAGAGATAGAAAGTCATCAAGGGTATAGAAGAACTCAACACCACCACCATCATCAGATAACAGAATCTAATCCATGTTACAGAGCACTCTGCTCAACAATAGTAGAGTACACATTCAAGTGCTTACAGAACATTCATCCTGGGGAAACAAACTTTAAAAATTGAAATCATATATAGTATGTTCTCTGAAGTGGAATCAAACTAGATCAGTAATGTAAAGATAACAGGACAATCTCTAAACACTTGAAGACTAAATGACATTTCTTAATCATGGGTCAAAGAAGAAGTGTCAAGTGGACTCAAAAGACATCGAAAACAAAAAGACAGCATATCAAAGTTGGTGAGACACCACTAAAGCAGTGGTGACAGGGAAATTTGTAGCACTAAATGCATACATTGGAAAAGAAGAAAATGTTTGAAACACTAATCTAAACGCCTACTCAGGAAACTGGAAACAAAGAACAAAAGAAACCCAAAAGCAGCAGAAAGGAGAAACTAAAGATAAGAGTACAAATTGATGAAATGAAAAACAGAAAAATAATAGAGAAGATTAATGAAATAAAGAGTTGATTCTTTGGAAAGATCAATATAGTTGGTAAACCTCTAGCAGGACTAAAATGAGAAAGAAGAGACAACCATTATAAAAATGAAACAACAGGTATCACTATAGACCCTTCAGATATCAAAAGTATAAAAGGGAATGTTATGAGCAACTCTACATATATAAATTTGACAACTTGGATGAAATGGACCAATTCCTCCAAAACACAAACTACCACAACTCGCCCAATATGAAATAGATCATTTGAGTAGCTCCATAACTGTAAGGAAATTGAATTTGTAATAACAAATTTCTAAAAAAGAAATGCCATGGCCCAAATGATTTCACTGGCAAATTCTATCATTTAAAGAAGAATTAATACCGATTTTACACAATTTCTTTCAGAAACAGAGGAGGAGGGCATATTTCCCAATTCATTTTATGAAGCTGGTATCAGTGTGATAGAAAACCAGACAGAGTTCAAAAAAGGAAAACAACAAACCAATATCCCTTGTGAATAAATATACAAAACATCTTAATAAACTATTAGCAAATATAATTCAGCAATCTATATAAAGAAGTATAGACCATGACAAGTAGCATTTAGTTCAGGGATGCCAGCCTCGTTCAATATTAGAAAATTAATCAGTGTAATCTACCATATTCATAGTCTGCATGGTTATATCAATCAGTATATTTAAAGCATTTGACAGAATCCAGCATTCATTTTTGAAAACTCAAAAATAGAAACGGGGGTATTTCTTGATAAGGAACATCTATTTTTTTAAAAAACCTAAAGCTGACATCATACTTATTGGTGAAAGACTGAATGCTTTCATTCTAAGATTAGGAACAATGCAAGGAGATCCACTGTCACTAGATTGAACATAGTACTACAAGTTCTAAGTAGCATAATAAGGCCAGTAATGTCTCCAGTTTACCAGTGAGGTGTCTAGCTGACCTCAGGTGTATGAACAAATCCAGTCAAAGTCAGCTGAGACCAGAATTGCTGGGATGAGCATATCCTAAATTGTCCACCCACAGAATCAGAGTTAAATAAATGGCTGTTTGAAGCCACAGAGTTTGGGGTTGTTGGTTATGTAGTAATAGCTAACTGATAAAGGAAGACTCAGTACTTGTAATATATCAGTTCTCCTTTAATTTACAAATTAATCTACAGATTAATTCACAAATGTAGCACTATCCCAGCCAAAGTTTTTCTTTTAACTAGGTAAACTTATTGTCAAGTTCTCAGGGAAAAATAAGTGAAATAGAATAGCAAGAAAACTCTAAAGAAGAAAAGGGACACTTACCACATGTTAATACTTATTATATAAGTTCAGTTATTAAAGTAGAGTGGTACTGGTGCATTAGTAGACAGTCACACCAGTGGAACAGAATAAAAAGTCCAGAAATGCATTATATGGTATAGGTGAAATCTCAGTTCAGTAGCGGAAACAATTGTCCATTAATAGCATTTAGATAACTAGGTCTCCAGATAGGGGGGAAAAGTTTGCTCTTCTAAAGTTAAAAGAAGACAAAACAGGACACAGAATGGGAGAAAATATTCATAATACAGATGTCTTCCAGAGGACTTGTATTCAGATTAAGAATTCTTACAACTCAATAAGACATTTCAGCCAATAAAAACATGGACAATGATTTGAAGGAGTACTTCACCAAAAAAATATGCGAATCATACGTATATGATTTCAATTATATGGCATCCTAGAGCATACAAACTAATTTATAGTGACAAAAAGCAGATCAGTGTTTGTTTGGGGCCAGGTGTGAAGAGAAGGATAGATTACAAAGGATCATGAGGAATCTTTTGGGGGAAATGGAAATATTCTGTATTTTGTTTGTGGTAGTGATTTCACAGGTAAATACATCTATCAAAACTTGATGAAGTGTATACCTTCAGTGGATGCAGTTTATTACACAAATTATAATTCAGTATAACTGTATTTGAAAATCACATTTTATGATAAATGTATTAAAAGTGCAGGAAGACAGGCAGTCTTATATGCTGCTGATAGGGTGAACTGGTCAACCCTGTGGGGTGCAGCTTGGCATATTTGTCAAAATTATGAATGCATGGTACCTTTGACTCAGGTAATCCATGTTTAGGAATTTATCCTAATTCCACACTTGTTAAATGATGTATTTACATGAAAACTAATTGGAGCATTGTTTGTAATAGCAACTAATGCCCACCAATAAGGAAAGAGTAAAATAAATTCTGATACATCTATGCAATAAAATATTTAAGCAGTTGTGACAAAGAATGAAGGAATTCTTTGAGTTCTGATGTAGAATATTCTTCAGGACATTTTAAGTGACAAAAGCAAGGGACCTGACATTAAGGGTAAGAAAGGGTATATACAGTCAAGTTTGCTTATATTTGTATATAAAGTATGTGTGTGGAAAGGTACAAAAGAAATATAATAATAGCGATCATTTTGTAGGGAGAACAGGAACTGGTGAGAAGGGGGGAAGGCGTACACGAGGGCAAGGAGACTCTTCACTTTATACTTAGAGTGTTTTGGTTCTGAGCTATGTGAATATAATTATTAAAAAATGAATAAATAAAAAATTTAAGTTATTTAAAAAGAAAGTAAATAAAGTCCAGAGTAGGTTTGTTGTAAAGAAAACTATGGAAAAACAATTAGATTACACAAAGGATTCCTAAAATAAAAGATAGCAGAAATTCTCCATGAGACAAGAAATTTATTCAGTTTGGATCTAATCGTGTTTCATTTTGCTTCTTTTAAAATTCTAATTTCTGGGGCTCCTGGGTGGCTCAGTTGGTTAAGTGTCTGCCTTCGACTCAGGTCATGATCCTGGGGTCCTGGGATTGAGTCCCTCATTGGGCTCCTTGCCCAATGGAGAGCCTGCTTCTCCTTCTGCCTGCCTCTCCCACTGCTTGTGCTCTCTCTCTCTCTGACAAATAAATAAATAAAATCTTTAAAAAATTTTTTAATTTTAATTTCTAATAGTAATTGTATTTCTTAGAATTAGTGGGACATTTTTCTGATTTTTTTTAAATTAAAATGCAGTTGACATGTAGTGTTACATTTGTTTCAGGTATGCAACTTAGTGACTGGATAAGTCTATACGTTATGCTGTGCTCCCCACAAGTTAGCTACCATCTGTCCCCATACAATGCTGTTACCACTGACTGTAATCCCTACGCTGTGCCTTTCATCCCCATGACATCTTCATTCTGTAACTGGAAGCCTATATCTCCCACTCCCAGTGGTTAAGTTATTAAGTAGTGGTCAAGTGTTACACATTAAAGGAAAGAGCGAGCAACCAAGCAGTGGTCACAACATTTCCACAGTCAGTTCTCAGTACTGTGCTCCGTGAGACTCCTCATGGGACCTTGGATCAGGTTGTTAAGTAGCTCAGCGGGGCATCTGTATTTTTCTAAAGTCCCACAAATAAATGCCACTAGAAAAGGATCACTGTTACGGTGCTTCAGGTATAGCTGAACCAGATGTGGTATGTGATGTGTCAAAGTAGGGCAGTCACAAAATAAATTCTATTTGAAATCATAGTGAAACATTTTTTCTGGTGGCCCCATTTTAGATTCCCTATAGATATGAGTAGAGTAACTTGAACAGCGTACTCCTCTAGGATGTATTCCAAATTCTCAGGTCCCTGGCCACCTCCAGTTGGGAAGGTAGAACATACTGCTTTGGCTATTCAAGCCAAAAGTATCTAAAATACCTTATAACAGTGTGGCTTTTTTAAGCTAAAGAAAATCACAGCATTATAGAGAAAAAGCTTAAAATGTACTTGGAATATTTAGAACAGGGGAAAGGCTTTTCCTTTGATTTTGGATAATACAAAAAAAGGATGAGGAAATATGGAAGAGGTCATTGTGGTTTTTAATTTCACATTTTTTTTCACTTTTAGCTGGCTTTTGAAACAATGAGTGTCATATCTGTGGTCACCAACTGTGCTCTAATTGGAATGTCACCACAAGTGAACGCCCTCTTCCCAGAGTCAAAATTGGACCTCATTTTGATTGTAGTAGCAGTGGAGGTAAGTGAAAATTTAAACCTATTTTAAATAGTCTCCACATCAGATGCCTCTGTTAAAGCAGAGATGACCTAAAGCAGTGATGTCCCCGACTGTCAATGACTAGCAATTTGGTGACATGCATTTCCTGGTTCAGGTAATGGAGAGACCTGAGGTTTGAGGCTGTGCGTTCCTGGTTGTTGCCCAGGTATGAAAAAGTCACCATGGTGTGGATGGGAAAGTGACCTTTCCAGCCATTCTACTGACCTGTCTAATGCTGAGTAGATAAATCCTATTTGAAGTAGATTTCTGTAGATTTAATATTTTTTTTAGTCTCTTCGAGGGATCTGTCATACCTACTTTCTTATTAAGCAAATCCTAAGAAATGCTTTTTGATTAACAGTTTAAATTTCATTAGCAACAGGTGTAGAATTCATTGTGAAACTAAAACACCAAAATGTAATGTATAACAGGAAGACTCATAATTTCCCATGCAAAGTACAAGTAGGCTGTTTGTGTACTTTTCAGGTTTTCATTTTATCATGTTTCTGAATATAGCTTACTGTAACATTTTAAAAATTCAGTACTGACCAATTGGAAAGGGAAGAATTTGCAGGAATTTTTTTATTGCTAGTGATTATTATTGTCAGGAAGATTCTGACCTTTCATTTTTAGATATTTGAAAAATAGAACAGTTGTGGAAAGTTATTAAAGCAGAATTTAGCAGGATTATAGAGCAGCCCTAAGGCCTCAGGCCTGAGGGCTGACTAGAAATGAAACTGGACTTGTACATTTCCAGTAGTGGCTAAAGAAATAGACTGTGCTTTGCTGTATTTACTCTTCCTGTGTATTTAATAGGAATCTGTGTTCATGGTAGATGCTATATGCAGAATATGCATTTGGAGAATGATTTTAGACAGCAGTGAGTAGGAGGGAAAGGGAATGGCTCTAGCAGAGAAAAGTAGGTCTGTTTTGAATTTTAAGAGTTGAATAGGATTTTGGAGAGCTATTTGCAAGGCTGATTTCTCACCTGTGTGAGAGATCAAAGCAGATATCTTAGACAGGGGATGGCCAGCTGCCCAGGCTCATAGCGTACCTTCTTGATAGAGGATATGGCCCTTAACTTTGCCAATACATCCAGAGTTAATTAGGCTTTAGGGACTGACTTACACTTAAAACTAATGAGACTCACAAAGGACTGACCAGAATGCCAGGCAATTAATTTACCATAAGGAGATCTTTCCCAATGACTTTAACAGTTGTTTTCTTAGAAGATACCCTGGTAAAGTGGGAACCACAGCAAGAGGAGTATGTCTTGAGAGGCAAGGAAATGGAAAGCCTGAAAACCATCCCTTCCCCCAAATTGAGCAGAGCTCTGCTGTGAGCTAGTGCTGGGTGTGTTCACTGCCTACCTCTTGATTTTGCCTTCACTTTCTCTAGATTTCTGGTCATTCCAGTGTTCTGTATATTCCCAATGCTACTGCTTTCTTTTGTACTTGGTGATGCCTTAACATCAGATATCCAGGGCCTGGCTCTTCTCACTTGATTTGGGAGATTGCCTGGCCTACGGGAGTGTTCTTGCAGATGGCACTCCTCCAGGGGTTTGCTGGCCTGCGTGGGGTGGGGCCACAGTATTTCTGTGGTGTTTGGTTAGAGTGTCTAAAAGTTTGGTCTTGCTTGGCTGCCCCTGTGCTGGCCCTTTGACTAGAGAGCAGGCTTTCTTGCTTGTTTTTTGTCTGTGCCCATTGGCATTTCTGGTTCTGCTCCCTCAGCCCTTAGTCTGGCACATACGAGGTAAAGAGGAATCCCTGGGAACTCACCTCCATGAGCTCCTTAGGGTCCTGGGGTCCCTGGTGAGTCTGCTTTCTTCTTTCTACCCTTCAGAGTTTTCTTATGTTTATTTTATGTATAATGTCCATGGCTTTTAGTTGTACTTAGCAGGAGGAGTAGTGGCAAGTACTTCTATTCCATTTTCCCAGAAGCAGAAGTCCTCACTTTTTTATTCCTTTTTTTTTTTTTTTCCCTTTTTAGCTTAGGAACTTTGCACTTACAAAGTCCTTTCTTTGGGCCTAGATAGCACACTTTAATTCCTGAGGTCCCAGCTCAGATGTCACTGGGCTCCCAGCCTTTTCTGATCCCTCCATCTCCGCTGGATCTCTTCTGTTGGTCTCTCAGGAAGCCTTGATTGGCCTTCCTCACGGTGATTATCCCACTTAATTGCCTTGCATTTTCTGGTAGTCGTGTTTATGTAACTAACGTCTGTTTCTCCTGTGCACTGTCAGCTTCAGAACAGCAGGGATGATGTCGACTTTTCTATCCAGTAAATCAAACTACTAGTGAGCTAGAATAGTAACTAAAACATGGTAGGTAAGCATTTCAGTGTTGACACGAATGTGGAATTAATAAATTAAGCTTTTAGAAAGGGAAATGGGCATTTCTTTTTTTATTTAAAAAGGAAAAAATAGATATTGTTCTTTTTTGATAAATTTATATTCAGTATTATATGACTATATTTGTGTATAACATTTTCTAAGTTCTACTTATAGAACACAAAGTGGCAAGTGCTCATTTTTTTTATTCCTTAATTAAATTATACTCAGTATTGAGAACTTCTATGTATATGACACTGAATCTGGTGCTAAGGAAAGACAAAGCTGTCTTTTTATTTTTGTCCTCAAGAACTCTGCTTCTTAATGTAGCTGAGAAGATGTGCACATTTTACACACACACACACACACATACACACACACATGTATGCAGATCCCCATAAACAGACATGGTTAAATACTTCTACTAGAGATGCAACTAGGAGGTAGAAATTACACACCAAGTCAATGATCTGTGGTAACATGGAGGAGAATCAGGAATAGCATTCAAAGACAGGAGGCCCTTTGCTGTCTTTCTTCTTCCTTTGGTGAGGCCTGAGGCCTCCTTATGACATATTTTGGGAAAGCTTGGATGTGAGTTAATCCTGATTTCCCAGAGCAGTTTAAAAGGCAGTTTCTTCCATGCTAGTAGAGACTTCTCACTGAATTCTGAGTGTAATCTACTCCTAAGTTAAGGATACCTGGCAACCTGAGGGTGAGAGACAAAAGCACAGCCACAGGCTGATTTAGAGTCAGTCATGACGTAGAAGAAAGTTTTCAGCTTAGAATTAATCCACGGGGCGCCTGGGTGGCTCAGTCGTTAAGCGTCTGCCCTCGGCTCAGGTCATGATCCCAGGGTCCTGGGGTCGAGCCCCGCATCGGGCTCCCTGTCAGCGGGGAGCCTGCTTCTACCTCCCACTCCCCCTGCTTGTGTTCCTGCTCTCACTATCTCTCTCTCTGTCAAATAAATAAAATCTTTAAAAAAAAAAAATTAATCCACATAGGCCAGAATGCCAGCAACGTTTTAGGCTATTTCATTACCAGCTAGACTTACACCTCTGGGCAAGAAGTATTTCCTTTGGTTACCAAGATTAAATCCTTATAAGATAAAAGTGATCTTTTTTTGTGTATTGGTTTTTTTTTAACAAGATAACTCATTAGAATGTTATCAGTATTTATTAATATAGAGATCATTACTAATACTGAGATCACCCAGAGTTAAGTCAAAGGGTGAGGGGGTGTGAAGAGATGGTAACTAAATGTATACTGCTCCTTTCATTTATTTTTATTGTGATAAAGTAAGCATAACATGAAAAAGTAACCTCTTTAAAAATTTTTAACTGTGGTAAAAAACACGTAATATGAAATTTACCCTCAACTATTTTAAGTGTACAGTTCAAGACATTAACTATTCAAGACATTAACTATTATCTATTAAACAATAACTACACCCCCCCCCCCCATTCTCCAGCCCCGGTAACCACCATTCTGCTTTTGTTCCTATGATTTTGATTACACTAGGAATCTCATATAACGGAATCACCCAGTATTTGTCCTTTTGTGTCTAGGTTGTTTCCCTTAGCATAAGGTCTTTAAGGCTCATCAGTGTTATAGCATGTGTCAAAATTTCCTTCCTTTTTAAGACCGAATGGTAGTCCATTGTATGTATATACCACATTTTATTTATTCATTCATCAGTCAATGGACATTCGGGTTGCTTCTGCATTTTGGCTATTGTGAATAAAGCTGCTGTGAACATGCATATACAAATAATCTGTTTGAGTCCCTGTTTCACTTCTTTTGAGTATATAGCCAGAAACAGAATTTCTGGATTGTATGGTAATTCTGTGTTGAATTTTTTGAGGAAATAACATACCATTTTCCATAGTAGCTACACCATTTTACGTTCCCATCAGCAATGCACAAGTGTTCCAATTTCTCCACATCTTTGTCAACACTTGTTATTTTCTGTTGTTTTTTTTTTTTTTAAACAATAGTTACCCTAATGGGTATAAGGTAGTATCTCATTATAGTTTTGTTTTCCATGATAACCAGTGATGTTGAGCATTTTTCGTGTGCTTTTTGGCCATTTGTGTATCTTTTTTGGATATCTGTTCAAGGTCTTTGCCTATTTTTGAATTGGGCTGTTTTTTGGTTGTTGATTTGTAGGGGTTTTTTATATATTCTGGATACCAATCCCTTATTAGATGTATGACTTGTAGATATTTTCTCTCATTCTGTGGGTTACCTCTTTACTCTGTTGATACTGCCTCTTGATGCACAGAAGTCCAATTTTTCTACTTCTTCCTTTTTTTGCCTGTGCTTTTGGTGTCATATCCAAGAAATCATTGCAAAATCTAATGTCATGAAGCTTTTGCCCTATGTTTTCTTCCAGGAGTTTTATAGTTTTAGGCCTTAAGTTTAGGTCTTTGATATATTTTAAGTTAATTTTTGTATATAAGTGTCCATATTCCTTCTTTTGCATGTGGATACCCAGTGTTCCCAGCATCATGTTGAAAAGACTCTCCTTTCCCCAGTGAATGGTATTAGCACCCTTGTTGAAAATCATTTGTGAGGGCTTATTTCTGGACTCCCTATTCACTTCCATTGGTCTATATGTCTGTCTTTTTTTAAACCACTTTATTGATGTGTGATTGACATACAGAAAGTGGTACATATTTAATGTATACAACTTGATGAGTTTGGTGGTAAGTATACATCTGTCTTTATGTCAGTTACCACACTGCTTTTATTACTGTAGCTTTGTAGTAAGTTTTCAAATCAGGAAGTGTGAGACTCCCAACTTTGTTCTTTTTCAGGGCTGTAAAAGATTGTTGTGGCTATTCAGGTGTATGTTCGTTTTAATGTGCTTGTAATAACTGAAGCTACTTACTGATTTTTTTAAAAATTCTTGGGTTTTTAAAAAAACCAAGCTGGGTTTATATTGGCACAGATTGGTATTAAAATAAGTCTTCCTTTTCTACCACAGTAGTATATTTGAAAATTTATTTGTTTTTATTTTATTACTTTCTTCCTATTGCAAGGACCCCACCTTTGTTTTCTAAATTGAAAATTTTGTGTGTTAGAACAAAATCTAGCTCAGAGAAAGTGTTAGAAGTAACCAAAAAATTAGTAAGTTAGCTAGTTTTATTTTAGTGTTGCTGAGACCTGAGCTAATGCCATCTGGTCTTGTAATGAATCCAAAAAGTAGAAAGTTTAATATAAATTAGAAAGTATGCTTTTTTTGGTTTATTACAATACAAGTTTGTAAAATCATACTGAAATTCTAATTCAGAATGTTACAGAAGTTTCACTAAAACCATCCATGGGTCAAATTAACATGTTTCTGTGTGTAAGATTTTTCTTTTTGATCTGTAGATGTGTTTTCAAACAAGGAAGTAAAATCTTAAAATTATATTTAATATTGTGTTTTTTCCCAGAATCAAAGTAAAGTATCAGTATTAAGTATTGAGTTTTAAAAAATGTTTTGCCAGTAGAACATTAAATTAACAGCATATATTCATTCATGGCCCCTAAAAGAGTAGAAATTTCACTAATTCAAAACCTAATAAATAAGCCATAAATAAAGTAAATTCTTGTGCAAATTTTTAGCATCTTGATGGAAACAGCAATTTTAAGAGATCTTATTTTAGTTATTTTCACCAAATTAAGTAACATCTAAAATATATTTATGTGATTAGAATTTGTTAACAAGAGACTTAGAAAATGTAATAGTCTTATAAAGCTGGTGTTGAGAGTATTCTCACAATTTAAATTGTGGATAAAGTTTTTCTGGTTCAAACTTTTGAAGCCAGGAAACTTTAATTTTATTTAATTTTTGAATCTTCAGGGGTTTTTTTGTTTTGTTTTGTTTTTAAAGCTTGACATAGTGCAGCATAAAATTCAGTTAAAGGCAAAAATGGTCAGTACTGTATGCTGGTAAGCAAGCACCAGGTCATATGTCACAACTTTTGTGTATTTACTGCCATCTAGTGTTTACTTTAAAAACTAAGGATACAAACACTATTTTTATTGGTAAAATGTTACAAAAAATTTTTATGGGCTGATCAAAAGAATAGCCTGCCAATGTATGAAACCATGGGAAAATTCCATTTTCTAGGTTAAAAATAGCCAGGTAATGGCTGTGTTATAGCTCAGCCCACAAGATTAAATCAACATCCAAGTAAGTTCTTTTAAATAATAATCATTATCCTCACTTTTGAGGCAAATTTAATTTACTTCTTGGATGTAATTTCAAACAAAGGATCACTACTGTTTGTTTTTTGCAAAGGATCACTACTTTAAATGAGGAATCACACAAGAACTCCAATTCCTAAAAAATAGAAATGACCTAAAATCTCTAAATATCACATGTTTGGTAATCATTTATTTTAGAATTAAATGCATTCACAGGGGTGCCTGGGTGGCTCAGTCGTTAAGCGTCTGCCTTCGGCTCAGGTCATGTTCCCAGGGTCCTGGGATCAAGCCCCGCATTGGGCTCCCTGTTCAGCTGGAAGTTTGCTTCTCCCTCTCCCTCTGCCCCTGCTTGTACGCTTGCTCGCTCTCTCTCTCTTTCTCTCTCTCAAATAAATAAATAAAATCTAAAAAAAAATAAACGCATTCACAATTCTCTTTTAATTCTAAACTTGGCAAGGTACATCAGTCATACATTCTGAATGCGAACAATTCGCCTACTAAATGCTACTTTTTTCCTCAGGTGAAAGCGAATTAACTATTCACCCCAGAAGTTATACTGCATTTCTAATGTTCAGGTCCTGGTGCCCACCAAGCCAATTTGCACCATGCATGTTTAATTTGTAGTTTTAAAAATATCGCTTAATTACAGTTTCTTTAAAAAAAAAAAAAAAAAAAGGAAATTACGTGATTTTTTTTTTTTTTCCGCTAGAGCTGCTTAGAAACAGAATTCTTATCTGCTTGTAATGACTAAGGTGTCATTTGAGAATGGATAGAGCCCTTTGAGTTCTTTTATGCCCTGACTCACAGGGTTTATTTTCTATTATTTATTTATTTACTTTTTTATGTAGAGAGAGATAGAGCATGAGGGGGGTAGGGGCAGAGGTCTCAAGAGAGAATCTGAAGCAGGCTCCACCCTGAGCGGGGAGCCCAGTGTGGGGCTCCATCTCAGGACCCTGAGATCATGACATGAGCTGAAATCAAGAGTTGGGTGCTAAAACAGTGATCCACCCAGGTGCCCCTATTTTTCTATTTTTAAAAAATGGTTTCAGACTTAAAGAAAAGCTGCAAGCATAATATAGATAATTCCTATATTTATTAGGATTCACTCATTTTGAACCTTTTGCCGCATGAATGCTCTCTCTCTCTCTTTTACTCCCTCTCTCTGTTGATTTATATTTACATCTATGTGTATGAATACATATGGGTACTTCGGAGTAAGGAGATTCTATCCCTCTCCTGCACCTTAGTGCGCCATGGCCCTGGGCCGGTCCCTTCATCTCGTAGGCCCGTTTCCTTGACTGCAGATTGAGACCAGGGCAGCTTCTCATGCAGGGATGCTCTGAAGACTAGAAATGACACGTGTGTGACCCTAATCACACGGGTCTGGCCTTGTGCTGATGCTTGATAAATGCAGGTCTTGTTACCACTCTTACAAGACAAGATATAGACATGATTGTGCATGTGAAATTCCACAACCTCCACAGAGCTGGGCATTTGGCAGAGGCCCAGAGCTGAGAGCTGTACTTGTAACTGGCTCGGCAGTGGCAGAATGAAGCTGTCCTTCTCATTGTCACTGTCATCATCATTTGTTGAGCGGGTGGTGTAGCAGCATGGAAGTAGCTTGGGGTGTCGGAGGCCAGAGGTAACTGAATTAGCACCTCAGCTCTTCCTCTTTATCCTGTGTGCCGTGGTTTGCTCAGATGTAAAATGAGGGTGTTGGTAATGTACAGCGGTAGTGATGGACGCCAGGTCTGATGCAGAGGAGGAAGTGAAAAAAGTGGAAACAGTGAACAATGACACCATTATTAATGGGTTAATATTTTAGCAGCTCATGGCATAGATACCTCCCCCCCAGCTCTGTTCCCCCCATGTAACACTGAATTGGTTTTGTTTGTGCTGCAGTTTCTCAATTATATGTTAGTCTCCATCTCATGTTTCCATCCTGTGACAGGACTCCATTTTTCTTCTCTTCCCGATCTTCTCGCTCCCACACCTCAGTAGAGCCCTCCTTCCCCCACCCATCATCTCACCAAGTCTTGCTGATTCTGACTTTGAGTATCTGTTGAGTTTCTCTTCCCTTTGACCATTGATGTGGCTTGAGTTCAGGCTTTCACCATTTCCCATCTAGACTTTTTTAAAATTTTTTAAAATTTTATTTGTTTGACAGAGAGAATGAGCACAAGCAGGGGGAACAGCAGAGGGAGAGAGAGAAGCAGGCTCCCCGCTGAGCAGGGAGCCCGATGCGGGCCTCGATCCCAGGACCCTGGGATCATGACCTGAGGCAAAGGCAGACGCTTAACCAACTGAGCCACCAGGTGCCTCTCATCTAGACTTTAAAAAAAAACAACTTTATAGATATAATTCATACATCATACAGTTCCCTCATTTAAAGTGTACCTTCCCCAGTTCTCATCTAGACTTTCACAGCCACCAGGGTGACTGGGTCCTTCCAAGCCTTCTGGCTTTATGCTTTCTCTGATCTGCCCCATGCTCTCTACTTCTGGAGTGATTATTCCAAAACAAAATTCTGATCATATTTCTCCTCTGTGGCGGTCCTTAACGTGAATCTCTGTGGCTTACAGAAGAAATGCCTAGGTTGAATATCAGAGTCTTTACAATGTCCCTTCCCTTGTACATTCCCTGTCATCCCATTTCACACTTGGACATCCCAGAGCCCTTCCTGCAAGTTACTGTTAGCATTTACTAAAACTGTAAGACACTGATGCACTTTTTCCACCAGACCGAGCCTCCTGAAAGCACTGGCAAGGACAGGCATGCAGTAAATACTTACCAAGTGAGAAGTGTCTACTGAGTCGCTTTTACTCTTTGTTTTCTGTTCTTTTTTTTTGAGCTTCAGTTGTTTATAAACGTTACTTACTTGTATAATAACACAGGCACATTTTCATGTTAAAAACTGGTCAAGCCAAAGTCTCCTTGATCACCACCATGGTGCCCAAACCACGGTGAGAACTGACGAATTATCTGCTATTGTGTTCCTTCTGGGCTTTTCTCTGTGCATTTATAGACTTATAATGTAGTTTGCACATCAGATCATTTCACTTTACTGCTTTTCTTTTTTCTTTTTTTTTTTTTTAATTTTATTATGTTATGTTAGTCACCATACAGTACATCATTGGTTTTTGATGTGGTGATCCACGATCCATTGTTTTCATATAATACCCAGTGCTCCATGCAGTACATGCCCTCCTTAATACCCGTCACCGGGCTAACCAATCCCCCCTCCCCTCTAAAACTCTGTTTGTTTCTCAGAGTCCATAGTCTCTCATGGTTCATCTCTCCCTCCAATTTCCCCCCCCCCTCATTTTTCCCTTCCTTTTCCTAATGTCCTCCATGCTATTCCTTATGTTCCACAAATAAGTGAAACCATATGATAATTGACTTTCTCTGCTTGACTTATTTCACTTAGCATAATCTCCTCCAGTCCCATCCATGTTGATGTAAAAGTTGGGTATTCATCTTTTCTGATGGCTGAGTAATATTCCATTGTATATATGGACCACATCTTCTTTATCCATTCATCTGTTGAAGGGCATCTCGGCTCTTACCACAGTTTGGCTATTGCGGACATTGCTGCTATGAACATTGTGGTGCATATGGCCCTTCTTTTCACTACATCTGTGTCTTTGGGGTAAATACCCAGAGGTGCAATTGCTGGGTCATAGGGTAGCTCTATTTTTGAATTTTTGAGGCACCTCCACACTGTTTTCCAAAGTGGCTGTACCAACTTGCATTCCCACCAACAGTGTAAGAGGGTTCCCCTTTCTCCACAAGCTCTCCAACATTTGTTGTTTCTTTCCCTGTCCATTTTTGCCATTCTAACTGGTGTAAGGTGGTATCTTCAGCAGATAATTCATCAGTTCTCACTGTGGTTTGGGCACCATGGCGGTGATCAAGGAGACTTTGGCTTGACCTGTTTTTAACATGAAAATGTGCCTGTGTTATTATACAAGTGAATAACGTTTATAAACAATTGAAGCTCAAAAAAAAAAAAAAAAGAACAGAAAACAAAGAGTAAAAGCGACTCAGTAGACACTTCTCACTTGGTAAGTATTTACTGCATGCCTGTCCTTGCCAGTGCTTTCAGGAGGCTCGGTCTGGTGGAAAAAGTGCATCAGTGTCCTACAGTTTTAGTAAATGCTAACAGTAACTTGCAGGAAGGGCTCTGGGATGTCCAAGTGTGAAATGGGATGACAGGGAATGTACAAGGGAAGGGACATTGTAAAGACTCTGATATTCAACCTAGGCATTTCTTCTGTAAGCCACAGAGATTCACGTTAATGATGATGAACATATTTTCATGTGTGTTAGCCGTTTGAATGTCTTCTTCAGAGAAGTGTCTTTTCATATCTTCTGCCCACTTTTTGACTTGATTATTTGTTTTTTGGGTGTTGAGTTTGAGAAGTTCTTTATAGATCTTGGATACCAGCCCTTTATCTGTAGTGTCATTTGCAAATATCTTCTCCCATTCTGTAGGTTGCCTCTTTGTTTTGTTGACTGTTTCCTTTGCTGTGCAGAAGATTTTTTTCTTGATGAAGTCTCAAAAGTTCATTTTCCCTTTTGTTTCATTTGCCTTTGGAGATGTATCTTGAAAAAGTTGCTGTGGTCGATGTCAAAGAGGTTATTGCCTATGTTCTCCTCTAGGATTTTGATGGATTCCTGTCTCACATTTAGGTCTTTCATCCACTTTGAGTTTATCTTTGTGAGTGGTGTTAGAGAATGGTCGAGTTTCATTCTTCTGCATGTGGCTGTCCAATTTTCCCAGCACCATTTATTGAAGAGACTGTCTTTTTTCCATTGCATGTTTTTTCCTGCTTTGTCGAAGATTATTTGACCATAGAGTTGAGGGTCCATACCTGGGTTCTCTATTCTATTCCATTGGTCTATATGTCTGTTTTTGTGCCAGTACCATGCTGTCTTGGTGATCACAGCTTTGTAATATAGCTTGAAATCGGGCAACGTGATGCCCCCAGCTTTGTTTTTCTTTTTCAACATTTCTTTGGCGATTCGGGGTCTTTTCTGATTCCATACAAATTTTAGGATTGTTCCAGCACTTTGAAAAATGTCATTGGAATTTTGATCGGGATGACATTGAAGGTATAGATTGCTCTGGGTAGCATAGACATTTTAACAATGTTTATTCTTCCGATCCATGAGCGTGGAATATTTTTCCACCTTTTTGTGTCTTCTTCAATTTCTTTCATGAGTGTTTTGTAGTTCCTA
The DNA here is from genome assembly GCF_011800145.1 of Mirounga leonina. Classification (NCBI taxonomy): domain Eukaryota; kingdom Metazoa; phylum Chordata; class Mammalia; order Carnivora; family Phocidae; genus Mirounga; species Mirounga leonina. Next base: position 1,189,015 of record NW_023270268.1, read on the forward strand.
GAGTATAGATCCTTTACCTCTTTGGTTAGGTTTATTCCGAGGTATCTTATGGTTTTTGGTGCTATTGTAAATGGAATTGTTTCTCTAATTTCTCTTTCTACAGTTGCGTTGTTAGTGTATAAGAAAGCAACTGATTTCTGTGCATTGATTTTGTATCCTGCCACATTACTGACTTGCTGTATGAGTTCTAGTAATTTGGGGGTGGAGTCTTTTGGGTTTTCCACGTAAAGTATCATGTCATCTGCGAAAAGAGAGAGTTTGACTTCTTTGCTAATTTGAATACCTTTTATTTCTTTTTGTTGTCTGATTGCTGTTGCTAGGACTTCTAGTACTATGTTGAACAACAGTGGTGAGAGTGGGCACCCTTGACGTGTTCCTGATCTTAAGGGAAAAGATATTCACTGTGGGTTTTTCATAGATGGGTTTTATGAACTTGAGGAATGTTCCCTCTATCCCTATACTCTGAAGAGTTTTAATCAGGAAAGGATGTTGTATTGTGTCAAATGCTTTTTCTGCATCAATTGAGAGGACCATATGGTTCTTCTCCCTCCTCTTATTAATGTGTTCTATCACATTGATTTGCGAATGTTGAACCACCCTTGCATCCTGGGGATAAATCCCACTTGGTCGTGGTGGATGATCCTTTTAATGTATTGCTGGATCCTGTTAGCTAGGATTTTGTTGAGGATTTTGGAATCCATATTCATCAGGGATATCGGTCTGAAATTCTCCTTTTTGATGGGGTCTTTGCCTGGTTTGGGGATTAAGGTAATGCTGGCCTCATAGAATGAGTTTGGAAGTTTTCCTTCTGTTTCTATTTTTTGAAACAGCTTCAGTAGAATAGGTATTATTTCTTCTTTGAATGTTTGGTAGAATTCCCCAGGGAATCCATCAGGCCCTGGACTCTTGTTTTTTGGTAGGTTTTGGATCACTGCTTCAATCTCGTTCCTGGTTATTGGCCTATTCAGGTTGTCAGTTCCTTCCTGTTTCAGTTTTGGCAGCTTATAGGTTTCCAGGAAGGCCTCCATTTCATCCAGATTGCTCAGTTTATTGGCATATAGTTGTTGATAATAATTTCTAATAATTGTTTCTATTTCCTTGGTGTTAGTCATGATCTCTCCCCTTTCATTCATAATTTTATTAATTTGGGGCTTTTCTTTTGGATAAGTCTGGCCAGTGGTTTATCAATCTTACTAATTCTTTCCAATAACCAACTTCTAGTTTCGTTGATCTAATCTACTGCATTTCTGGTTTCTAATTCATTGATTTCTGCTCTAATTTTAATTATTTCTCTTCTAATGCATGGCTTAGGCGTCGTTTGTTGCTTTTTCTCTAGTTCTTTAAGGTGTAGAGTTAGTTGGTGAATTTGGGATTTTTCTATTTTTTTTGAGTGAGGCTTGGATGGCTATGTATTTCCCCCTTAGGACTGCCTTTGCAGTATCCCATTGCAGTTTTGGACCAGTGTGTTTTCGTTCTCATTGATTTCCATAAATTGTTTAAGTTCTTCTTTGATTTCCTGGTTGACCCAAACATTCTTGAGCAGAGTGGTCTTTAGCTTCCAAGTGTTTGAATTTCTGCCAAATTTTTTCTTGTGATTGAGTTCCAGTTTTAGAGCATTGTGGTCTGAGAATATGCAGGGAATAATCTCAGTCTTTTGGTATCGGTTGAGACCTGATTTGTGACCCGGTATATGGTCAATTCTGGAGAAAGTTCCATGTGCGCTCGAGAAGAATGAGTAGTCTGTTGTTTTAGGGTGGAAAGTTCTGTAAATATCTATGAGGTCCATCTGGTCCAATGTATCATTCAAAGCTCTTGTTTCCTTGTTGATTTTCTGCTTAGATGATCTGTCCATTGCTGAGAGTGGAGTATTGAGGTCTCTACAATTAATGTATTGTTATCAATATGACTCTTTATTTTGGTTAACAGTTGGCTTATGTAGATAGCTGCTCCCATGTTGGGGGCATAGATATTTACAATTGTTAGATCTTCTTGTTGGATAGACCCTTTAAGAATGATATAGTATCCTTCTGTGTCTCTTATTACAGACTTTAGTTTAAAATCTAGTTTGTCTGATATAAGAATTGCTACCCCAGCTTTCTTTTGAGGTCCGCTGGCATGGAGGATGGATCTCCATCACATCACTTTCAGTCTGGATGTATCTTTAGGTTCAAAATGAGTCTCTTGTAGGCAGCATATGGATGGGTCCTGTCTTTTTATCCAATCTGCAACCCTGTGCCGTTTTATGGGAGCGTTTAGGCCATTCAGGTTGAGAGTGATTATTGAAAGATATGAATTAATTGTCATCATGTTGCCTGTGAAGACGATGTTTTTATTGATTGTCCCTGTAAATTTCTGTTGTAGATCACTCTTGGGGTCTTTCTCCTTTTATAGAACCCCGCTTAATAGTTCTTGCAGGGCTGGCTTAGTGGTCACGTATTCTTTCAGTTTCTGCCGGTCATGGAAGCTCTGCATCTCTCCATCCATTCTAAATGAAAGCCTTGCCAGATAAAGTGTTCTTGGCTGCATGTTCTTCTCATTTAGGACCCTGAATATGTCTTGCCAGGCCTTTCTGTCTTGCCAGGTCTCTGTGGATAGGTCTGACGTTATTCTGATGTTCCTCCCTCTGTATGTAAGGAATCTCTTCCCCCTAACTGCCCTTAAGATGGTTTCCTTGGTTCTCAGATTTGCAAGTTTTACTATTACATGCCGGGGTGATGGCCTGTTTTCCTTGATCTTAGGAGGGGTCCTCTCTGCCTCTAGGACTCAAATGTTTGTTTCATTCCCCAGATTAGGGAAGTTCTCAGCTACGATTTGCTCAAATACATCTTCTAGTCCTCTCTCTCTCCACTCCCTCTGGGATTCCAATTATTCTGACATTGGAACGCCTCACGGTGTCACTTATTTCTCTGATTCTATTTTCATGGATTCTGAGTTGTTTTTCCCTGGCCTCCTCTTTTCCTTTTTATCTATTATATTGTCTTCCAGGTCACTTATTCTCTCTTCTGCCTCAGCTACCCTAGCTGTTAGATTATCTAGATTGGATTGGATCTCATTGATAGCATTTTAAAGTTCTGCCAATTCACCTTTTATTTCTGCCCTTAGAGACTCTATGTTGCCATTGATTGATTTCTCCATTCTAGCCATTGTCTTCACAATTGCTAGCCTGAATTCCATCTCCGACATCTTGGTTATATCTGCATCCATTTGTAAATCTGCAGCATAAGTCATAATCTCTGAGTCTTTTCTATTTTGGGGGCTCCTCCTCCTAGTCATTCTGTTGATGGGTGTTTGAGGGAATGTATAGAGTCCAAATTATTGACCAGAACCCAAACAAGATGCACCTGTTTTCTTGGGACCTTAGGGTTGCTGGTCTCTTGTTTTCCCAGCCTGTCTTTCGGAGGAGTGGTCTGCCTCGCTGTTACTCAGGCAACCCTGTTTGGGCGGTGTTGCCCTGCCCCCCTGTGGCGGGGGATGGGCTCAGTGGGAACCAGTTTTGGGGGCTTTTGTTCTCTGGCGGCTTTCCCTGGCGGCTTTCCGCGTCTTGCCTCTCTTCCGCAAGTTAGAGCAGAAGATACCGTTTCCAACCCTCTGCCTCAGAGCAGAGAGACCTCAGTCTGTTCTTCAGTGAGCTCTCCAGGCCACACCGTCTCCGTTTCTGTCCGTGCTGCTATAAACTGCAGCAGCCTGGGTTGTGCGCCCCTCTGCAGCTCCCCCAGTCCTGCCTCTAGGTCGGGCATGTCTCTGCCCTTTGTGCTTCTAAAACTGCCAGCCGCTCCCAGTTCCCATGCGTGCAACCCCGCTGCTGTGGGTTTCCACCCCGGGCGCTGCCCTAAAGTCCTTTCCCCGCCACTACCGGTCTGCGAGTCTGTGCCTGTCCACAGCACGCAAGGCTGTCGCTCACCGGCGGTGTAGGATCCCCACGGCCAAGCACCCTCCCGCTGCCATTTATCCTCCAATATCTGCCCGAGGAATCATGGCTCCCGCTTTGTACCTCAAAACCAATTGCCTGCGATATTCTGTTTGTAGAGATCCGATCTTCTTACATCTCAGGCTGGTTTCGTGGGTGCTCAGAGTGGTCTGGTGGATATCCAGCTCAATTCCGGGGACCAGTTGAAATAGGGTCCCCTACTCCTCTGCCATCTTTCCCCTACCCCCTACTCTTTGTTTTCAAGTGATTAAGCAATTGCTTGTGAAATGTTTGTTAATGAATAAATGTAGTCACGCATGCTTATTGTTTTCCCAGTTGAATATACAGTTAGTGGAAATTATTCAAGAATTTCAACTTTATAATTAAAGACTTTGATGTATTTTGGGGAGGTATATGAACAAAACCCTAAGGTAAAATATTAAAATTATTTATAAGAAAAGGTGAGCTCAACTAGGCAGTATGACACAGTAGTTAAGAAACGGCTCTGGGTTCAAATCCTGGCTCCACCATTGATAAGCTCTCTGTCTTTGAGTTTAGTACCTACAATTATTATGAGGATTAAATGAATAAATACACATGGCATGCTTACTACAGTGCCTGGCAAGATTAAGTATTCAGTATTTGTTATTGTTGTTTCAGGAAAAGAATCTCTTCTCATAGAAATCTCTTTACCTAATTAAAAGTTCTGATTAAACTCTGAGAGTTCAATTAAAAAGCTTGATTAGGAAGAAACCCACAACCAGCTATTCATCTGGTACCATTTCCCAGCATCAGAGGATGTGTTGGGCTCCTAGGAAGGTTTTTGATTTTTGGATTAGGGTACTTTTGAATGGAATTACTGAACTGGGTTTTTTCCTTCCTCCTTTTGTTTCCTTTATTTCTGTGATAATCATGGTAATTTTCTGGTGTTTCTGTAGGCTGTCACCCTCTTCATTTTTTATCCAAATGAAACATTGCTTTGTGTTCTTTTAATGGTGTGGGAATAATTAAAGATAGTCAATGCAAATTCTTTCATTGAATACATATCTATTGTGTGCTTAAAATATGCCAGGTATTATGGAGATATAGCCCTGGCTTTAGCAGTGCTTACAGACAGAATCCTCCAGGAGATGGATCACAGTGCAATAGAAGGCCTGCTTTCTGGCCTCCCCAGGTGACCCAGCTCTCCCCTCCCCTCCCAACAGTACCTGGACTGGCACAGACACTCCCAGCCTACTGGGTGGGGGCCAGGGTGAAGATGTCCACTCACTGAGATAAGTGCTCACCAAGAGGCATTTTGTTTCCGAATCTATATATGGTATTCTTGTTACTGTAATTGGCATAATTTAATTAAATGGAATGAAAACTGATGAAATATGTGTGCTAAAACAGAGAGAGCCGTCATTTCTATGAAAACCTTTGGAAAGACTCCATAAAGACAAATTACTAGCAGATTGGATAAAGATGAGGCAATTATAAAAGATTAGGGACAAATCATAAAAATATGGACAGCTTCCGGTTCTGTTTTCACTTTGCTCCACACGTGTCTTTAAGTTTTCATTCTTCTTTAAAGAAAACAATCCTGAGGATCTTCAACATTGTCTCATGGGTGTTATTTATGTATGGAAGACTGAGAAACTCCATCACTGGATTCTACTCAAAGAAAAAGTCCTGGCCCTGCATTAAAATCTTTGCAAATAAATGGACATTTAAATGTTTGCTAAAATAAAACATGAAAGATACGCATTTTTGTGATTCCTCATTTCAGCTACTTTGTTGATTAACTGGTCTTAGGTATGGCATCTTTATAAATGAGCTTCTTCTGTCCTTGGGGAGTGTGGAATTAGGGGCCTGGCTTATAAGTTTGTCAATTAGTAGGAAATACTTGTTTTGTTTAAGAACCCGGTGTCCTCCAAATTGATGGTTAGTACATAAACTATTTAAATATGACTTGATTGACATTAATCTTGCAAATTATTTTGTATTCTCTTAAGATATTACAGTGGCTAACCTAACTTGAGTCTTGTCCTAGAAAGTTTAGTAAAGGCAAGGCTCACCCTTCTGAAAGAGATCAGATTGTATTCAAAATGGAGTTGTTTTCAGAAAAGAATTTGTACAAGGATTAAGAATTAGAAAACTCAGTAGTTTCTCTATACTCTTAAGTCACAATTTCAATATCTAGCTACATTATTTTCTTTAAGTGAAATCGCAGAACGTCATATATATCCATATTCAAATGTGGACACTCCAATTCCGAAGACAAATAGAATGACTTGGGTTATTTAATAAGTCTCGGAGAACTGTTAACTCTTGTCTGCTCTCAGTGGTTGCTCTCAAGGCCTTCTGCCAACTACCTGCTCCGTCTAATATGTCCTGTTACACCCCAGCCTGTGCTCCCCACTCTCACATACAGACCTGCCAAGTGCATTGGCCTCCTGTAGGATTTACCTGCTAACCTCCTCCTTGTAGGACAGTGATCTTCTCTTTCAGATACATAAACCAGTTGAAAGTCAAACTTGCCTCCTTTCTCCATTTTTCTATTTTATTCTTTTGGGGAATGGTGTTTATCATGCACAAAGCATTTTGGTTTCAATTTTCCCCCCAGGGCGAGAAGCAAGTTTTGCTTCAGAAAATGGAAGGAGACTTTAAGAACATAAAACTACCAGTGTTTATAGTATTGGGTGGAGTGTTGAGAAGTCCCCAGTCCAAGGGGAACACATTGGGGAGGCCTTGTGTGGTCTTTCTTCCTCTAAGGAAGAAAGAAATGTTGGGGCTGCTCCAGAGGCAGGTGTGAGCCTGGGAATGGTGAAATCTGAGACTATATGGGTTTCTTAGGGAGAACGAAGAGTATGAATTGAGGTATGAGGGATAAAGTATGGGGAAACTGATGGAGGGCCCAGAGCTCATGGTGAAAGTTTACATTCCATCCCATTTCATTCCAAATGGTCTCTTCAGACATGCTCAGGGGAAAACTGCAGTAATGATTTCCCCTCACTAATATAACTCTACTTGGCCATTCCAGTGACATGTAAAAGCAAATAGGTTGTACACTGAATCTACCATATCTCCCCATTATGAGTTAACCTTCCGGTCCTTTCGTTTCTCTAGGGAGAAGCTCCATGTGGGACTTTGTGGGGGATGCAGTGGGTTTATTTCTGTAAAGCCTGGCCCCATGCTTGTAGACAGCACGGCTGTGCTCCACACTGTCCCACACCCTGCTCTCCTCTACCTCAGTGGCTTCTTACTCTTTCCACATCAGCCCAGACCACTGTGGTCCGCCCAGCCTTCTTCCCCATTGTTCAGTCCACCTTGCCTCTTCGGTTTCTGCCATCCTGTGGGCCAGGTTCCAGTTCTGTATGCCTTTGTCCTTAGTTTATTTCCTTGCAGAAATACAAAACTGCCAGGATAACTGTTCTTTAGGTTATCCTTCTTGCATTCACATAACTTGTTTCCGAGTTTCTAGGCGACGCTGGGAATGCAGAGAAGATAAATCACACTCTTGCTCTCTAAGAAGGCTTGAACCTGCAGGCAGAGCATTTCAATACTCATTTTTTTATGTCTCTCTTCTTATTTTTTCCCTCAATTAAATTAGTCCCTTTAAATTCATGTTTATCAATATCTAGACCCTGTTTAATAACCCATTTCCTTTAGGAAACTTTTCCTACATTAGCAATACCCCAAGCCCAAAATGTTGTGTTAGTATTCTAGGTCAGATCCCACTTTAAGAAACACTTAACTGCTTTTTGCATTGGAATTTTGTTTCAAAAAATTGGGTCAGGCTTGAATTATCACTTTCTCAGCATCATAGACATTGATATATTAATTAGATTGGGTGAAATGGTATCAGTTTGACCAGCTTATAATTTTCTAGTTATATTTGTTATAACTGTTTTTTTGTTTTCTTGTCACTTCTGTTTTCCCTCTGCCTTACCTTTAGTCTCTAGCTTAAATGCTTCAGAAGGCTTTAGTTTCTTTTATAGTCCCCCAAGGTGCCATGTTGCAAACCCTGGATTAAATTAGAAGCCATATGAGAGTGTTTTATAGACTCTGAGGTGCTTATAAATATATTAATATTACCACTGTCATTTCTTCCTAATTAATAAAACGTGTTCCCAGTCCCATTATGTTATGTTACTAAAAATCGACTATTTCCAAAGAGTTTTAAGAACTATGAAAGAGAAAGATTTTGAATGTTGTAAGAAAACTTCTGGCATACTTTAGTCAAAAACCCTATGTTCCAACTGAAGGAATAGAAATGCCATGTTTTACACACATACATGTGTGCATATATGTATGTATGAGTGTGTGTGTGTGTGTGTGTGTGTGTGTGTGTGTGATACGATATGCCTAACTGGAGCCTGGAGATCACATTTCTCCTCTGGTGGCCGGGGCATAAGGTGGAGGATGAGCTGCAGAATGTAGAGATGTGGTTATCCCCGTGCTGCTGTCAGTGGGCCCCAGCTGTAACCATTTCTACAAGTGCAAGGAAGGTTGTAGGGATTCCATTTCAGGTTCATTTGTAGCGCATCAAGGAGAAACTAATTGGCACCATCTGTGCGAATGACTAAGTCTGTAATGTGGTCACTGGTGCAAAAAGAACTTAGGTTGAGGGAGTATTTCACAGCAAAAAGGTGGTGGGATTGGAGTGGAAAGAATACCGTTGGTTCATATTCTTTTATAGTCATCAGTTGTAGAACTGCAACGCCAAGGGGAAAGAGCAGCTCTCTGGGAGGTCAACAGTATTCTTCTATTGAAGGATTAGGAAGGACATATGAGCAAGACTATGGGGAGGGCTCGTTGCATTGTCTTCTCTTTGCTGTGAGATTTGTCCTGTGCATCCATTCTAAATTTTGGACCTTTAAATTTACTGCAGGGTGGTTGCCAGGGTTTGGGAATAAGGTGTGTGTTTGACTACAAGGGTACAGCACAAGGACATTTTTGCAATGATGGACCTGTTCTGTATCCTGGTTGTGATGATGGTTTCATACCTCAGTGCATTTGTAAAACTTCAAAGAGCTTTATGAGTGATTTTTAGTCTGTGTAAATTTAAAAATATATTTTAAAATGTATACAACTTTATTGAAAAACATATTTTGGAAAATCTTTTGCCTGTGGCTCAGGGTATGTTTGCAAGGTGAAAGAAGTGTTGGTTTTTTTTTTTGAGATTTTATTCATTTAATTATTTGACACAGAGAGACAGAGCAAATGAGAGAGAGAGAGAGAGAGAGAGCACGCGAGGAGGAGGGAGGGGCAGAGGGAGAGGGAGAAGCAGACTCCCTGCTGAGCAGGGAGCCTGATGTGGGGCCTGATTCCAGGGCCCTGAGATCATGACCTGAGCCAAAGGCAGATGCTTAACCAACTGAGCTACCCAGGCACCCCAGTGATTTTTTTCCCCCAAATTAACTGAGAATGAAATTACCTAATACCAGTTAATCTAAAATTTGATTTTGTATAGTAAGTGGCTTTTTTCAAGCTCTAAATAAGATTTTATAATAGAATTTTTAGAGATCCTGCCAAAAGGAACATGTTAAGAGGCATAGGCTTCTTTGGTTTTCCATTCAATCTCTCATAACTCCTGTCAACATTAAAGGAGCTGCTCATCCAGAGTACTGTTTTGCTGATGAGGGAAATGAATGAGGTGAGCCATAGTTCAGGCAGTTGAGACTTCACTGGTCATGCTTAAGAACAAAAATGATCCACTGTTTCATATTTTGTTGCTTTCAGAATGTGGGCCATGTACATAAATGCTGATAATTATATGGAAAGTAATATGCTATTGCTGTTAAGCCTTTCAAAGGCGTAAGATATTCCTCATGTGCCTCTAGAATCATCAGGGCATGGGCAGTCGGCAGTAGCACATTGAGAGTGATCGAGAATTCCAGTGTTCTAATGAGGGAGGGAGTGAGGTTGATGTCCATTAGTGGAGTCACTAAAAACTGTAAGTTTGTATTTGGTAATTTTTAAGTAACTAATTTCAAACTAAAAGAAACATTTTAAACAATTTGGAACATTACATTTATTCATGAGTTTGACTTTTCTAAGGAATGTTTCAATAGTCCTAACTGAAGAAGCTATTTAAGGGTTTAACCTAAAGAATGTTTTTTTTAAATATAAAAGACTAAATAGTATGTAACTGTGATCTAACTGAAAGTTGATTTATCAGTTGGGTAACAAATACTTGAGTACTTACTTTGTAGTTTTTATGCTTTAAAATAAGGTTCAGTGACCTTTCAAAACTAGGGTGCTAAGTCCTGTTTATTCATTCCTTTGGAAGAAAGAGATTTATCATCTAAAGTCTTTTTTTTTTAAAGATTTTTTTTATTTATTTGACAGAGAGAGACACAGTGAGACAGGGAACACAAGCAGGGGGAGTGGGAGAGTGAGAAGCAGGCTTCCGGCCGAGCAGGGAGCCTGATGCAGGGCTTGATCCCAGGACCCTGGGATCATGACCTGAGCCGAAGGCAGACGTTTAACGACTGAGCCACCCAGGCGCCCCTCATCTAAAGTCTTGAAAGGGTCTTATCTTAAACCCTGATCAACTGATACAGTTATTAAGTCACATGTTAGCTGAGATGAATGGAATTTGAATTTGGGGGATTTTTTCCCCTGTTGTCTTGGTCAGTATCTCAGTAAACCTTGCTTCGGTGGTACTCATACAATTTATGGTGCTACTCTAAGTATGGCTCACACGCTGTGCTTGCTGGTCTGCAAACTGTTTGTAGTAGTTTGCAGAAAGATAAGGAGCTCATGCTAAAATGTAAATCAGCAGGCTGCTTCCTTCACTGCAAATGTCTAGGTATGGAAAGCAATGTCAGCTGAACTCTAAGTATGCTTCGTGAGAGATGATGTGCATTCTGGCACAAGTCTTGGTATCTGATGGTATAGTTTGATACAGTTGAATTTTTGTTGTTAGCTAACAGTATGGAAATTACAAAGGTATTTCTTTACAGAAATAATGATCTTCTTTATGTAAATGTTTTAATTTATTCTTTGAATAGTAGTGCATTTACATGGTACGAACTTGGCAGGTTCAAAAACACAGTGATAAAACCCCTCTACTTCTGTCTCCCAGTCAACAAATTCCCTTTCATGGGGGCAGCCAATGTGCTAGGATCCTTATATCTGCTTTCTGCGATACTTAATGTGCAGATAAACAAATATATGTGAGAATAATGATTTATGAGCAGAATTTAGTGAATTCATTTTACATCTAGTTGTTTACTACAGATAATGCTGTTGGAAATTTTTTTAAAAATTTATGTAAAATTTTTTTGTGTCCTATGTGAGATGACTTCTCCATGCTGTTGAGCTTTAGAATTGATGACTTGAGTGGTATTTTACAAGGCAGTTTTGACCTTTCAGGATAATAGAAGTCTTGCATTCTGAATATATGATGGGTTGAAAGATAATGAATGACTGGTGTGCTTGTAATTTTAGGTTTAGATCTGTTTCACCTACAGGTTAGGAAAAACAAAAGCTGCTTATTAATTAACAAATATTTTGTCCTGCTTGTCATCAAGGATAGTACCAAGATTGGGTTGGGGCCAAAGCGAAGGAGCAATCTATTTGTGTATTTGTCATAATTTTTTAATAAGAGTGAATTTCTTTAAAACTGCTTCTAAGGCCAAAGCTCATGCAGCTCTGGGAAGAGAATCCATTGTAGCAGTGTCGTTCAACAAAAATGCCCTGGATTAGGGAGTTTTTGAAGTTGCTTTTTAAAAAAATAAGCTTCATAAAATTTAAATAAATGTGAAATAGATATACTCTTTGACCCTGAGAGTCTACTCAACATAATTTATCCTCATGAGAGAAAATTTGGGATGGGGTAGTTGAGGCTGGGTGGACTTGTAGTTTTCAGCTCGTTTCTCACTCTCATCTAGTATTGCATTTCTCTTTCTCCCTAGCCCAACATATCCCTTGGCTTTCTTCTCCTTGCTGCTTCTCATTGTCATCCTCTGAAATGTATCACCGCCTCTTTTCTGCTGACAACCCCTACTTTAGGCTTCGTTCTTGTTGGAGTTTTCTCTGACTGCTTCCTTGAGGTCTGGGGCTGTGCTAGGAGTACCAGAGCTTTACTGAGCCGCTCCTGGGCTTGGCATAGAGGCCACAAAGGCAGAGAGAAAAGGGAACATCTGTCTGGTGTGGAACAGAACAACTAAATCCCTAATCAGAGAATAAGGTCTTTGGAGCAGGGCACGCATTTTATGTGAATTCTTGCTAGGACCGAAAAAGGAACTGAGCACACATAAACCTTACCCTATCACTGTGTCTTTGAATCCTTGGGTCGGTGATCCTTGGATGCTTTGGAGGGATTGTGTTGGTTGTTCTGTTTGTTTTACTCTCTCATGGGAAAAAGCATTAAAGTGAATTAAAATTAATTTGGTTTTGAATGACTATAAAGACATAGCATGAGGGATTTTGGAGGGTGATGGAACTGTTTAGTACTCTCAATATGGTGGTGGTCATGCAAATCTATATATTTGTTAAAATCCATGAAACTACACACAAAAATGTCAACTTTATTGTATGATATAAAATACAATTTAAAAACAAAATAACTTGAAGAATTTTGTGTATCCCTGCAAATAGTGATACATCTGTGAATGTCATTAATTAAGGAATCACTATTATACTGGATGAACTATTGTATGGCCCCATTATAAATATTGGGATTTCTAAGAACCTAGTCAGATTATTTCCCAGTCTATATCTACCTCTCCCACCATTTGCACACCTGCCTGTATTTTCATATTTAGTATAAAATCAGTTCTAAATTGAATGAGGATAGCAAGTCAAAGATAATAGCTGATGGTTTCATTTGTTTTTTTCTAAATTCTTAAGAAGAACTTTGAGCCACTTTGTATGGGAAGTTTAAGCAAAGGCAAGGCATTTGCAACCATGAAAGCATCAGTTACTATTGCCTCTTTATTTAGAGAGAGGAAATCCTCGTCCCTTTGACTATCAGACCTTTAGTCTCCTCTTTGCATTATTAATATTACTGTGGGAATTATTGAGACTTTAATCCAGGCTGCCTGTGATTCTGCTCTTCTCCTTGTTGGCAAGATAACAGTTGATGTCACACATGGGGCTGCCAGATGATTGATAGGGTACTAGTTGAGGAGTCTTGGTATCCATATCCACGGTGACTCTCAGTGATGAGGATCTCCATTTAGTGGGCAAAACATCACTGGATTTATGACAATACTGTCAGCTCTTTGATTATGGTTTTAATTACCACCTAAACCACAGAGGTGTGAGATCACACGTAGTAGAGTATTTTTATTTCAAGACCTGCTATTAGTATTTTTAAAGCAATTACAAAGCAGAAATATAATATGGTAACTTCATTTCATACATTAAAATATTAATGCAAGAAAAAACTCTGCCATAGACATCAGAAAGAAGATAATTTTTAAAGATTTAATTAATTAATTAATTTGAGGGAGAGAACTCGTGCCTGTGCGTGGGGGGAGGGGCAGAGAAGGAGGGAGACGGACAAGCAGACTCTGCACTGAGCAGAGCCCTATGTAGGGCTGGATCCCACAATCCTGAGATCAGGACCGGAGCTGAAATCAAGAGTCGGACGCTTAATGGACTGAGCCACCCAGGTGCCCCAGAAAGAAGATTTTTTTTTAAAGATTTTATTTATTTATTTGACAGAGAGAGTACAAGTAGGCAGAGTGGCAGGCAGAGGGAGAGGGAGAAGCATGCTCCCCACTGAGCAGGGAGCCCGACGTGGGGCTCAATCCCAGGACTCTGGGATTATGACCTGAGCCGAACGCAGACACTTAACCGACTGAGTCACCCAGGCACCCCGAAAGAAGATATTTTTATCTGAGTCATGAGAGGCCCTTATTTTACCTTCATTATTGTAAAAACAATTTGGGAAAACTAGAATAATCTACAAATCTAAGTTTAAAATGAAGTAGATCATGGTGAATTCTATGGGTAAGGAGTAAACCAGGATTTGTAATTTTAAAGAAGGTTAAAAATATTTCTCCAAAGTAAAATGGAGTTTGCTTTTAAAATATATGTTTTGTTTTGTTTTTTAAAGATTTTATTTATTTATTTGAGAGAGAGAGAATGAGAGAGAGCATGAGAGGGAGGAGGGTCAGAGGGAGAAGCAGACTCCCTGCCGAGCAGGGAGCCGGATGCGGGACTCGATCCCAGGACTCCAGGATCATGACCTGAGCCGAAGGCAGTCGTTTAACCAACTGAGCCACCCAGGCGCCCTTAATATATATGTTGATTCTTGAGAATCTATCATCTTGCTGTGTTCAAAATAGTTGAATATTACATAAACAGCATGTGACTGTAGTAAAAAGTGAGAGTACCTGTACTTGTGACCTTAGACTCTTCTTTCCTGGAGTTTATTAATAGTATTGCACATATAGTTTTTACTTAAGAGAATACTCAGATTTTCCTTTTTAGATACATACATGCCATTTAAGTTTGAGATTTTTTTCTGTGATCTGAAGACATAGGATCAGGCTTTTAAATGTTCTACGTGTGCTTGAGAAAAAAATAGACCCTTTATTATACTCATGTAATGTTATCAGTGTAATTAGTTATCATGTAATGTTTCTCTGGAAGCTCCACCGTAGTAAACATATTGTTTAGGTCTTCTAAATTATTACTTTTTGTCCACTCATCTTGATTTATGAGTGGTGTTTAAGTCTTCTATTAAATACTATGCTCCTATTACAAAGCATCTATTTAGTTTCTGGTTTATGAATATAATTGCTATGTTACTTGGTGCATAGAGATTTGTAACTGCTATATTTTCATTTTGAATTGTGACCTTTAACATTATAAAAATATTTCTTTGTCATTTTTAACGTCTTTTGACCTAAATTTTACTGTCTGATATTAGAAATATATCCCCTCCATTCTATTTTTCTGTTTTTCTCTAGTATACCCTTATTTTTAGCTTTCCTGAATCACTTTCATTGAGGTGTGTCTCTTGTCTATAGCATAAGATTTAGTTTTCTTCTGGAAGACAGTTTGAAATATTTTATTTTTAATTGATGTGTTAAGCCCATTTGCATTAATTGAGATGCCATTGTGTTTGGTCTCAACTTTGTTATTTTATGTTATATACTCTATGGTATTACGTTATATTTACTGTGTTTTTTCTCTATATGGTGTATACTCTCTTTTTTGGGGTGGTGTTTAGGAAGGTTTGTTTTCTACTTATATAATAGCTCCTGTAATGTCCTTAATTCTCTTTCCCTTTACTTAGATGTCTACTATTTGGTTTTTCAGGGTTTTTAAAAAATTTTTTAAAGCATTTTTTTAAAGATTTTATTTATTCATTTGAGACACAGAGATAGAGCGAGAGAGAGAGCATGAGCAGGGGGAGAGGCAGAGGGAGAGGGAGAAGCAGACTCCCCACTGAGCCAGGAGCCCAATGTGGGGGTCGATTCCAGGACCCTGAGATCATGACCTGAGCCAAAGGCAGACACTTAACATCTGAGCCACCCAGGCGCCCCCTGGTTTGTCAGTTTTAAAAAACATCCTTTGATTATGTGTTATCTGTTTGACAGTTCACTGATGTATTTTCCTTTCTCCTTTCTTCTCTCATTATTTCAGTTGTATTATTTCTATGTTGTCAAAATATTCAGGATTTGCATGTATCTGTTTTAGTCCTAGGAGGCAGTTAAATCTCTCTGGTGCTTGCCATCTGTCACTCTGCCAGAGTTTCTCTGGTTACTAGCCTTTTTTTTTTTTTTTTTTTTTCATGAAACTTGTTCTCTAGTACACTCTTTCTCCAACAATAATGGGCATATGAATCATTTGGACTTCTTGGGTAGCACCTAGATTCTCATCACTTACATACTCCCAGATGATGCCATTACTGTGCCAATAAACCCTACTTTGAGTAGCAAAAGATTTCTCAAGAAGAATTAAGTTCTTGAATGTTTAAGACTATTCTTCCATAGCATTAATATTTGAAGGACAACTTAGCTGTATAAAAAATATTTTGGTTCAGTTTTCTTAAAATTTCTTGAAAATGCTACTGCAATGTTGTCTTGGTTTACTGCTGTCAAACTTTGATGTCAGTCTGACTTTTCTCTTTTTATGAGTGACTCAGTCATTTTGCTTTGAGGCCCAGGGGTTATTGTTACTTTTTAAATTTATCTTTAAAATCTAATAGTTTTATAGGTAGGTATATGTCTCAGAGTTGACTGGACCAGACCACAGATACACAGTAGGCCCTTTCAAATGTAATTTTAGGTCTTCTTTTATTTCTGGAACATTTTCTTGAATTATAGTTTTAAATATTAATTGCGTTCTCTTGTTTTTTCTTCAAGGTCTTCAGTTGTATGTATGTTGGATCTTCTTTTTCTGTCTTCTGTATCAATCATTTTATTTCACTTTGACATCTCTTTTTTATTTTTGTCATCTTGGCTTTTCAGTCCTTTCTTTCATGTCCCTTATTTTCATTTCCATCTATTCTCCCTTGGCTGTTTTGTGGTTTAATCTTCATTTCTAATATAATTTTGTCTTTTTCTTCAATTCTTTGCTGGGTTGTCACTCTCATTTCACATCTTCCTGTTTGTTGGTTTGTTTGATATTTCTGTTCTGAGTTTTAAATTTCTTACTTGGAGGTTTTCTTTCACATTTGCAAATGCTTACTTAAATTTAATTCAGGTTTGAATCTTGAGTTAGAACTTTCATGACTTAATTCTAGGTTTAAATCTTGAGTTATAACTTTCATCTGGTTTCTGTTTTGTTTTATTGGTTTTTTGATCATTTTTTTTTTATTTTGTTGGTGAGCAAACCACAAAACTGAAACCCCTTGATTCTTAATGTCTGTTTTATTCTCCTAGTAACTCTTTACAGATGTTATTGCTATTTTTCTGTTCATTTTGAAATGAATGATTTTCCTGGACTAGCTTTAGTATTTCAAGTTGGCAAGGGTAAGATTTACTCAGTGATTTTCTTAGCTCCTTAGTTCATAGTGCTCCCTTCTTCTGGTATGGCAAAAATGCTGTATCTTTTTTTCCCTTTTTCTTTGGCTAAGCATTTTTTTTTTTTTTTTTTTTTTACTGAGGTATAATTGACATATAACATTATATTAGTTTCAGGTGTATAGCATAATGATTTGATGTTGTGTATATTATGAAATGATCACCACAATTAGTCCAGTTAATATCCAATACCATATAGTTACAAAAATTTTTTTCTCATGATGAGAACTTTGAGGATTTACTCTCTTAGCAGCTTTCAAATATTCAGTAAGTATTAACTATAATCACGGTGCTATATGTTACATCCCAGTGACTTATTTATTTTATAATTGAAGGTTTGTACCTTTTGATGTCCTCACCCATTTCACAGGGACACTGAAGTTGGTTCCATATCTCAGCTGTTGTAAGTAATGCTGGGTGCATATGTCTTTCCAAATTAGTGTTTTCCTTTTCTTCAAATGAAAGAACAGAAGTAGAATTGCTGAATCATATGGTAGTTCTATTTTTAATTTTTTGAGGAACCTCCATCCTGTTTTCCACAGTGGTTTCACCAATTAACATTCCCACCAACAGTGCACGAGGGTTCGCTTTTCTCTGCATCCTCGCCAACACTTGTCATTTCTTGTCTCTTTAATAGTAGTCATTCGAACTGGTGTGAGCTAACATCTCATTGTGGTTTTGATTTGCAAAAAAATACTATTTCTTTAATGATTACCTTCTTTGTGGTGAGAAGTGTGAGTATTGCTCTGGTTGTGCAGGACCATAATTTCTACATTTTACTTTCTTCTTTTCCATAATCACCAGCCTCCGTGAGATACTTGATCCTTCTGTGTAATTCTTCCCCCCAGAAATGTTGCCTTCCTAAGATTACAGTCTCTGGTTCTGTTCATTTTCAAGCTCTGTCCTTTTGATTTTCCAGGAACTTCTGATCCACCTATCCCAGACTTCTTTTCATTCATTACTCACCATGGAAATTTCTTTTCCTGTGGATGATTTTATTTGTTGTCCAACATTCCTCGAACTCTGTTTCCCTCTCTCCTTTTTTTTTTTTTTTCCTAAGTTTCTGACTTGACTCCCCACATAGATACGAGTTCTAGAGCTGGTGCTACTGGATTGGGTGTTGATTTCCCTATTTTCATGTAACTTGAAGCTGATGGCATTCCCTATCTCCTAGTTATGTTGTAGTCATGAATAATGGATACCTTCATTTGTTCTCCTTGTTGATCTGTTTTGTTGTGTTTGAGGATACATTGAGAGATTTGGAGTTAGGTAACTCCATTAACCTATAAAAACCCAGAATTCTGTAATAGTATTTTTATGTCTAGAAAAAGATGAGTTTATTTTGGTATTTTCAGGCAGTTTTAATATATGATACTTATTTATGAACTAAAGAAGAATACTTCATCTTCTGTTTAGCTTATACCATATTTTTTATTACTTGGATTATCATTATACTTATTCTAATTTATACCTAGTTCACTACAAAATTCATTCTTGTCAACATAATAGTAAACCTCTAATATCTATAAGGGGCATGCTGGACATGTTGTAATATTTTCATTGGATAAGAGGCATTTTGAAATTCAGTTTTTATAAATACATAACCATTGACCAAAATGTGAAAACTTTTCCCAGAAACTCGTTATACGTAAATCTGTGATTTAAGTCCTTTGTAACTTTGTCCCCACGTCAGCAAAGAGCAGCATAGTGTGTGTGTGTGTGTGATACCAGTTGTATTGCCAGTACGTACCAGCTGAAGTCAATCAAGTTTGAAATTATTTTAGACCCGAGAGAATTTGAAGGGACCTCTACTATTACTTCTTAAAGCAGGGCTGAAATAAGGACATAGGTGCTATATTTTGTAATATCTATAAGATATTTTAAGTGACCATTAAAAATATTTTAGCAAACTTGTTATTAAAGCGTCACCTACACAGAGATACTGGTTATGGGTGTCAAGCTCAATGAAGTTTCAAGAAGTGAACATATCCATAAGACATTGCCCATTGTCCCAGAAGCCCCTTCTTGCCCTTCCAGTCAGTGTCAACCAAAAGTAACCATTTTCCTGACTTCTGTTGCCTCTTTTTAAAGTTTACATAGATTGTATTGTACACTATGCTCTCGGAATATATTTTTTCAGTGATCTCAGTCTGTTGAAATTTTTTCCCAACTGTGGTGCTTTTTAAACAGTTTTTTTCTCTGAGGTGTTAACTAATCATTTAGTATCGCTGTGTCGATGTGCACGCTGACAGTGGGCTGCAGTACTACACAGACGCACTGTTTCCGGCATTATGAAATGATCATGAATACTACATCTCTGAGTCCAGTGAGGAGATTCTCAAGACGATGGCTAATTAGAGAGATTAATAAAATATGGATATATTTAAAGATGTGGTGACAGAACAGGACAGTTAGTATGTTGCTAATTCTGAAAGTGAGTCTAAAATGAGAAACATAATTCTGCGGTCCATATGCTAGTCATACCCCTGACTAAAGACATAAGTTGGCAGCCTTTTTTAAGCTTCCTCATTTTCATCATTTGATTGGTTTTCATTCCCTCAATGTGCTGATTTCAGTGACTTTTTTACTTAATACTTTCTAAGTATATTATGTGATTATGCTGGAGTACATTGAATGTTGTCATTTGAAAATGGATGTGATCGCTCTGTTGCAAAACAAACAAACAGATCCAGAGCAGAGAGACGATGCTGGCACGTTATTGTGGCAGCAGATCCTTGGATTTGGTGGGATTGCTCCCCAGAAAACCTGAGGTTTGAAGTGACCAGTCTCCATTAGATTCCTCATAAATTGCTAGCATTTTGATACTGAAAACAGAAGAAGACTCTGCCGTGGAGAGGAGCAAATTTGGAAACTGGGCCTCTGCTGGTCCTAACTGCATCAGCCTCCCCCCACCCCCCATCCCCATTACTCAGGTTTATTTTAGAAATTAAGAAAAGGAGCAAAGAGAGACAAAAAAAACCCCCATGCACGTTCACCTAACAGATACTTGGGGACTGACTGTACCTTGTTCTGGGTCCTGAGCAAAAGCAGGCTTCATCCCTAGCCTCTTGGAGCTTCATCTAGTGTGGACACAGAGCACCAACTCGTCACACAGAGAGAGAGAAAATGGCTGGAGTGTATGGAAGAACTCAGCCTCCTCAGGAGTCAGAGAGGAGGTATTTTTGAGGAGTGACCATTGTCATGGATCCTGGAGTGAGGGGCTAGGGACAGGACACTTTGGGCAGGGAGGAAGGTGGTCCTGCTGAAGGAACGTGGAGTCTCTGGGGCAATTCTCTCCTTGGAAGCCTTCAGGCTCTCCGCCGTTTTCAGGATTGAAATCCAGACTGAGTTTTGCAGTCCATTTGTGAAATCATGCAGCTCTTCCCCACTGTCCTCCTTCCCACACTTTAATAATACCCAGCTTCTTGATGCTTCTCCAAAGGACTGAGCTCTTGCTTGCTTGCTTGGTAATTTAGGTGTACCGCTTCCTCTGCTGAGAACCCTTGTCAGGCATATTTAGCTTGAATTGCTAATTTGCAATTTGGTTTGCCTAAAGTGTACGTGGTGCAGTGAACGTGAGTCATTCTTTTTGATCTTTGAGCATCTGAGCCCCCTTTTGTGTCCACAGAATCTCTGACCTTGTAAGGCAGAGTCCACCCCACCCCTCAGCACCCCAGAAGCAGGCACTGCCAGGTGCTCCCTCCCTAGCCTCCCTTGCTTCTGGGGCATGGACATGGGCACATGATCTATATTCCGGCCACCATAACCTTGCCGCTGCAAACTTTGAACTGGCAGCTAGTGGTCCCAGCAAGGTGGTGCTGTGCAGAACCTACTCTGGTGAGAGATGCTGTGGCAGGGGCTTTGTCAGGAGTGTTAGCTCTCTGTCTTGCGGCTGTGGCCCTGGCATCCTTACGAGATAAACTCTGTGCTTCCTGGCTGGGTGACTGCTAAGCCTGGTTCTTTAGACCTTTTAGAGGGTGTGCGAACAGCCTGATTTCCTCTTAACAAACCCCTTCTTTGTCCAGGTAAAACAGAATTGGTCTTGGTAGCTTGCAAAGAAGAACGCTGCTTGACTCAAGGAGATCCTAGCATCAGTACTTTCAAGGGCAGAGGGAAGAATGTAATTATCCATGTAACTGCAGTGACATACCCCTAAGGCATAAGAATTGTGTAAGGGCTCTTAGCTTGCACATAAGTGAGTAGTCACAATACTCATCAAGAGGAGCTTATGCTATGAATCGAGTCACAAAGCTTTCCTGAGAAAGGAACACCAAAACATTGCTATGATAGTAAAGATGGTAAAAATGTGGGTGTAGTAATAGCTGTGGGCCTTTTATTACATTTTCTGTTGTTGGTAAAATATAAACAACAAAATTTGCCCTTTGACCCCTTTAAGTGTACAGTTCAGTGAGATTAATTGCATTCACTGTGTCGCACAGCCGTCACCATTAAGCATGAACTCCCCAGACCCCTCTCACCCAATCCCTCCTAACCTCTATTTTCTGTCTCTGAAGTTGCCTATTCTAGATATTTCATATAAGTGATTCATAGAATTGTTTGTCCTTTTGCGTCTGGCCTCCTTCACTTACCATAGTGTTTTTAAGGTTCATCCATGTTATAGCATGTGTCAGAACTTCGTTTCTTTTTATAAATCTGAATGATATTGCATTGTATGGATAGACCACGTTTTGTTTATCCATTTATATGTTGATGGACATTTGGTTGTTTCCACCATTTGGCTATTTTAATATCATTGTAAATAATGCTACAGTGAACATTGGCATTCAGGATCGTGGGACTTAATTTGTTTATCCATCTAAGTCAGTGGGGGGAAGAACAGTCTTTTCAACAAATAGTGCTGGGACAACTGAATATCCACATGGAAAAGAATGAAGTTTGACTCGCCACACCATGTACAAAAATCAACTCAAGATGGATCAGTGACCTAAATGTAAGACCTGAGTTCGAGGTGGGTGCAAGGGAGGGACATGCAGTTTGGCGAGAGGGAGGGTTTTATGGACCAGGCCTGGAACGTCATTTCTATTCATGTTCTGCTGTCTATGGAAATCATCCACAGCCATTGGGAGATCATGTGGCCACTGGAAGCCTGGGGAAACGTGTTCCAGCTCTGTGGCCAAAAGAAAGAAAAAATTTATTTAGGTGAATAGCTGGCATCTTTGCTACAAGGAGGTTGCCATTGGTTATTCTGGGCCTTTGCAGTTCTGAAATTCTTTTCTTTACTAGCTCTTCCTTGTTGAGTCCTGAGAACTGTGAAGAAGTGGACATAGAAAAAAGAGGAAAGTTCAGCCAGCAAAGTTTTTCACAGCAATCCTGTTTGCAGAAAATATATTCTGTGGTCTTGTAAACCTACCTGTTTGCCAAGGCATGATATGATGCTGGCTTGAAACCATGATGATCTCCACTCATTTCTGGCCTGTTTCCATAAGTGCTGAAAAGATAATCATTGTCCTCAATTGTGCTAACGAAGCTACATGAAGCTTTTGAAGATGAATGAACACTTCTTCATACGAAACAAACAAACCAGGAGTGGCTCAGAGTGAAAGCCAAATGTGTGCATTAGATTGCATGCATCAAAGATCCTCTGGAATGGCCATCAGAAAGTTGGACATCTCTTCATTGGGAATAGAGGGTCCACACCTCAGTGGCAGGATCGTGGGACTTAATTTGCTTATCCATCTAAGTCAGAGTCCTTCGAGGGCATCTGTTTCGTGAGTTTGGTGTATGTACTGTCAATTGAAGAAGAAGTCATACTCCAGCTTTGAACTTGTAATCTAATTATAATGCGCTGTGTGGATATGATTGCAGAGACTGAAGGAAGAGCAAAAGAGAAACAGAATACAAGAGGCATTATAAACAAGGCACAGTGCTATTCATTTTTAAGAATCTGCATTCTGCAAGTGTCTTGAGGGATCTTGGCTTAGATATATGATAGAATCCTGAGCTTCTCTGTTATTTCCCTCACCCCATAGCATATGTCTGGTTTCATGTGTTTAATATTCATGCCTTTATTTTGAGTTTTATGCCTAAGCTAAATGTTGCATTTAAAAAAAAAAAACTGTCACAGAAAGACTATAAACTAGTACTGGTTGAAGCGTGGTCTGCAGACTGCTGTTAGTCCACAAAGTGTTTGATACTGGTCGGCAGTGAGATTAGCACGGAAGCAGGGCGTGTTTTGAAATGTCTAAGGCAGTTTGACATTGCTGTGACATTTAAGCATGTGGTCAGTGGTCTCGTGTTGTTGAACCAAGGTATAGACCAAGCAGAGTAGTGTGTGACTTGCGTGTTGTGCAAGCTCATTTTAGTCACCTGTGGTATGTATTAGTCTGCTTTGATTGCATAACAAAATACCATAGACTGGGTGGCTGTTGAAACAACAGAAAGTAGTTCTCACAGTTCTGGAGGCTGGAGGTTCAAGACCAGGGTGTCAGCAGGGAAGATTCCATTCGGAGGCCTCTTCCCTTGACTTGTAGGTGGCCGCCATCTTGCTGTGTGCTCATATGACCTCTTCTTCATGTACATTCAGAGGAAGGGGGAGAGAGAGCTCTTTGGGAGCTCTTCTTATAAGGACATTAGTCCTGTCACATCAGGGCCCCACCCTTATGGCCTCATTTAATCCTAATTATGCCTTGGTCAACCCTGTCTCCCAAGTTATAGCCACAGTGGGGGTTAGGGCCTCAACATATGAATTTGGGTAATACACAGTTCCATTCACAGTAGGTCCACAGGTAGGTCCATAATGGACTAGGAATTTAAAACATTGGCCCTTCACCACAGATAGTTTGAGAAGCTGTGCTGTAGACATAAATGGGGCTAATTAACTTAATTACGAGTAAATATTACTAATATCGAAGCAGGAAACAATTTGCTATAGGTTTTTAACGTTTGAATATTTTTGAAGTTTATGTATCTTGATTTTCAATAAAATTGTTTGTGTGAAATGTTGACCCTTTGGACGAGATTAGATTAAAGACTAGAAAAGATGTATTGGGTGGTTAATTCCTAAAGAGGCCTGGGCTTAAGCTAGATGTAATTACTGTATGGTTGCTGCTCTTTAGAGTAGCTGTCTTGTCTGTGCAGCGGACTCATAAATCTGTGTCTCCGTCTGCTGGCTCTGCCTTTCTAGCTGCCTGAGGACACCTCCCCATGGCCATTCTGTAGCACCCCACCTCAGCCACTCAGAAGAGAGCACAGCATCCTCCCAGCGATCCCACTCTTGTGCTTCCTCCTTTCTCTGGTTTTCTATCACAACACATGGGATCACTGTCTTCATGGTAACTCACTTTGAAACCATGGACTATGTTTGCTTTCCTCTTTGCCTTTAGAGATTTCTTTTTTCTCCCACCTGCTGATTCTGCCACTAGAATGCCTCCTCCAGCCTCCTTCCTGAGGTGCCGTCCACCTTGCTCCAGGGCCCCTCTTGTCATGCCTCGTTGGAATATTTCAGTGGGCTCCTTACTGTTCTCCTTGACTTCGGTTTCTTCCTCTACCATCCAATATTTGTAACACACAGTTCTAGCCATCTTGCTTGTGATCTGAAAAGCCTTTGGTTATTCCCCTTTTCATAAGATAAAGTCCATCATCCTTAGCAAGGGACTTAAGATCCTCTGTGATCTGCCTCTTAGCTGTCTCACCTCCCCTCCCCCGCCCTCCCCCGCTCCTTTCACCGGCCCTGGCACAGCGCGGTGTCTGTGTCTGCCTGGAGTTTCCTTAGTCCTCGAATTTTCGCCCATCCAACTGCTACTATCAGAGGACCCCCTGTCCTTCAGGGACCAGTTCAGACATCACCTTTCCCTGGTGTCCCCATTTAGGATTAATGATTAATTACTGTGCTTCCATAACGTGTTCTGGTGTCATACCGTGTTCCCGTGTATTCTCTCTCCTCTGACTAGTGTTGGCATGGTAGACTTTTTTTTTAAACATCCTTCTCCTAACCTATTTGTGTCTATATATTTTAAGGATTTTTTTAGGCAGCATATGATTAGGTCTTACTGGTTTTTTTTAAAAATTCTTTATTTAAATTCAATTTAGTTAACATATAGTGTAGTATTAGTTTCAGAGGTAGAGTTTAGTGATTCATCAGTTGCATAGAACACCCAGTGCTCATTCCATCAAGTGCCCTCCTTAAAGCCCATCACCCAGTTACCCCATCCCCACACCAACCTCCTCTCCAGCAACCCTCTCCTCTGCTTGTTTCCTAGCATTCAGGAAAAATAAAATAGGTCTTACTGTTTTATCCAGTTTGACAATCTCTGCCTTTTCTTTGGGGTTTTGTGGCATTTATATTTAACCTGGTTATTGGTGTGGTTAGATTTAAGTTACCTCTTGCTCTTTGTCCCCTTTTCTGCCATCTAATGGATTCCTAGAAGTTTGTGTGGATGTGTGTGACTCCACCATCAGGGGCTCCCGCCCCCCCCCCCCCCCCCCCCCCCCCCGCCCCCCAGCTCACAGCCTGGGTCATCCTTTAAGGACAGCACAGTTGGAGCTTGTGACCCCTGAGTTTATGTGACAAGGCTATGTGCTGCTCGACAGTTTGGCCCTTGTACCAGGGACCTCTGCAGGCACAGATTTAACCTCACAATGAAGAGCCCCTCTACTGTGCGAGTGCTTTCTGAGCTCCAGAGAAGCTGACAGCAGGCCTGTTCTTACGGGACTGCACACATGGGCCACTCTGATCCTCTCTGGAATCAGGGCCCATTCAGGGCACACATCCTAAAACTGAAAGTGGGGTGCCAAGGTGGCAGTGCAGAAATGAAGGGCAATGACAGTAGCACACATGAACCAACCCGGGCACATATCCTCTGCCTGACTGTGTATTCACAGTCCTGATTTACATGTGAAGAAAGATGCTTAAGTTTATTTTACAAAAGATTATTTTCAGGCAGAGATAGAGATTGAATGTTAGACAGACATTAATTTAATATGGAAAAGCTTATGCAGACTCCACTCTCAGCTAAATAGAATTGGAAATGTCATTCTAGAACTAGGACCTTATTAAAACATTTTTCTGAGATTTTGCAGATACTGTCAAGTCAATAAATTGATATATGTACTATATTTTGTAAATTTTAAAAAAATCTAATTTGTGTTACTAGAGCAGCAGTAAAAAAGCCAAATAACTATAATGTATAAATAAGTTATGTTGGAAATATAATAACACTCACTTTTTTGTGCATATTGCACTCCATCATTTTATTGCCATTTTTTTTGCATTAACTGTCTTTGTATCACTTAAAGCTATAGTCTCTAAAAAATGAAATAATTAAAGTGATCATGAAATTTTGAACATTGCTTATAAAAATTCACTAATTGGTCACATTAATCAAGCTATACTATTTTTGTTCATAAGAATTTTAATTAAACCGTGAAATGGGATAACCATTAGGTAGTTAATTCTTGTCACCTTGAGAACAGTACCAAAACTAAATGTGATTATGTCATACTTAACATACTATTATTTAAAAAGATAATTTTTTCTCCAGTGTAGCTGGAAATATAAATAGTGTGCAGAATGTAAACTCGAGCTGACTTAGTAGGATTATTGGGGAGTTTTATGTAAATCTGGTGGGTTTAAACCATCAATTGAATCAACTATATAAGCTTGCTCCCTTGTACAGTGACATATTCAGTTAGGTCCTAAAGACTTGGGAGAAGGTGCTTAATCAGACCACGGCAAAAATCACTTTATGATTTTTTTCATTGACATTTTTATTGAGATAATCGTAGGTTCACATGCTTGTAAGAAATAATGCACAGAGATCCCGTGTACCTTTTCCCCAGTTTCCTGCAATGGTAACATTTTATAAAACTGTAGAGCCATGTCATAAATCCCGATATTGACATTTATACAATCCACTGATCTTGGTCACATTTCCCCAGTTTTACTTGTGCTAGTGTGTGTGTGTGTGTGTGTAGGTGTGTGTTTGTTCTATATAATTTTATCACATGTGTAGGTTTGTGAGTTCACCATCATAGTCAGGATACAGATCAGCTCACCACCACAAGGATTCCTCTAGTCTTTTAATAACCCCACCTACCTCTGCCCCCTCCACCCCCACCCTCTGCATCTCTTACCCCTGGCAACCCCCAACTCTTCTCCATTTACAAAATTTTGTCTTTTAAAAAATGTCACATGAATGGGATGCCTGGGTGGCTCAGTCAGTTAAAGGTCTGACTCTTGCTTTTGGCTCAGGTCATGATCTCAGGGTCCTGGGATTGAGCCCTATGTTGGGCTCTGTGCTCAGTGGGGAGTCCTGCTTGAGGATTCCCTCTCCTTCTTCCTCTGCCCTACCCACTGCTCACATACATGCGTGCTCTCTCTCTCCCTAAAATAAATAAATAAATCTTTTTTAAAAATGTTACTTGAGGGCGCCTGGGTGGCTCAGATGGTTAAGCGACTGCCTTCGGCTCAGGTCATGATCCTGGAGTCCCGGGATCGAGTCCCACGTCGGGCTCCCTGCTCAGCAGGGAGTCTGCCTCTCTCTCTGACCCTCCCCCCCTCATGCTCTCTGTCTCATTCTCTCTCTCAAATAAATAAATAAAATCTTTAAAAAAAAAATGTTACATAAATAAGTCATGCAGTATATATATATCCTTTTAAGATTGGCCTTTTTTCGGGGCGCCTGGGTGGCTCAGTCGTTAAGCGTCTGCCTTCAGCTCAGGTCATGATCCCGGGGTCCTGGGATCGAGCCCCGCATCGGGCTCCCTGCTCCGCAGGAAACCTGCTTCTCCCTCTCCCATTCCCCCTGCTTGTATTCCCTCTCTCACTGTCAAATAAATAAATAAAATCTTTAAAAAAAAAAAAAAGATTGGCCTTTTTTCCCTCAGCCCAGTTCCCTGGAGATTAATCCAAGTTATTGTTTGTATTCGTAGCTTGTTCCTTTTTATTGTTGAGTAGTATTCTGTGCTGTGAATGTACCACAGTTTGTTGAACCATTCAGCAATTGAAAAACATCTTGGCTGATCCCAGTTTGGAGGCTTGAACATTTTTGAACAGGTTTTGTGTGAACTAAAGTTTTCATTTCTCTGGATAAATGTCCAAGAGTAACATCTATTTGTGTGTTTAGTTTTATAAGAAATGACCAAACTGTTTTGCAGGGTGCCTGCACCATTTTACATTCCCACCAGCAATGGATGAGTGAACCAGTTTCCGCATTCTTGCCAGAATGGTGGTGTCACTAATCTTTATTTTAGCCATTCTGATGGGTTTGTATTAATATCTTCTTGTGATTTTAATTTGCCTTTTTCTTATGGGTAATGATATTGGGCATCTTTTTAGGTGCCTATTTGTCATCTGTATTTCCTCTTCAGTAAAATGTCCATTATTGTCTTTTGCCCATTTTCTTTTTTTTTTTTAAGATTTTATCCATTTATTAGAGAGGGGAGAGAGAGAGAGAAATGAGAGAGAGAGAGAGAGAGAGAACACGAGCAGGGGAAGGGGCAGAGGGAGAAGCAGGCTCCCCGCTGAGCAGGAAGCCTGATGTGGGACTCAATCCCAGAACCCTGAGATCATGACCTGAGCCGAAGGCAGACGCTTAACCCACTGAGCCAGTCAGGCACCCCTGCCCATTTTCTAACTTGATTTTTCTTTTTAGACAGTGAGTTTTTAAAATTCTTCATGTAATCTAGGTAGTAGTCCTTTGTTGGATATGTGGTTTGCAAATACTTTCCCCCAGTCTGTAGCTTCATATAGCTTTTACAGAACAGAAATTTTTGGTTTGGATGAGGTCCTCTTCATGACTTTTAAAAGCTTGGTCTTTTTTTAAAAAGATAGGGAGAAGTATCTTCAATAGAATTAGAACATTTTTCAAATTAATTTTACTCCTTTTTTATTCGCTTCCTACTTTCCCCCACTTTTGCTCTCTGTTTAGCCTCATAAACTTTTTCTTTTTTAAAAAACTTTTTCTTGATTGTAAAAAATACTGTAAATTATTCAAACCATAATTTATTTCAAATATTCTTAAATAAGTACATTTATACTTTTCTCCTACACTTTACAGACATCTAGAACATTTCCTCTTTATTTGACCACATTATTTGTAAGCATTTGTTGGGATTGTTTATTTATTCACATGCTAACTGTAGGATCTTACCTTTCTTTTCAAAACCAGACCCATGTGCTGGTAGCACTTCATTTTTATCACAGTTAATAGTGACAGAGTGGCTCCCTAGAGCCTATAAAGAACATCCCTAAGTTTAAGATTCATTGTCTCTACTTATTTAAAGGCTCCCACCATTGTGGGGATCTAGAGACATGCCTTTCCTTTTTTTTTTTTTTTTTTTAAGATTTTATTTATTTCAGAGGGAGAGAAAGAGAACACACACAAGCATGAGCAGGGGGTGGGGCAGAGGGAGAAACAGACTCCCTGCCGAGCAGGGAGCCCGATCTGGGGCTCAGTCCCAGGACCCTGAGATCATGACCTGAGCCCAAGGCAGATGCTTAACCAGCTGAGCCACGAGGCGCCCTGAGACATGCCCTTCCAGAGTGGTCCAGTCACTCAGTCACCAGTGACTCTTCTGCACTATAGCTACCATCAGAAGTTTGGGATGTTTTCTTTTTCTTTGTCTTTTTGTGAAGGGTTGGCCTTCGCAGCGAGGACCTCTAGGCAGTGCTGGCTGGTGGAGTACCGATCTTCCAGGGGCTAGCAGCAGCTGGGGTCGTGGGAGGAGGGGTGCCTCACACACTTGACCTCTCTGCTTGCGGTGCTGGTTGAGGGAGCAGCCGTGAGCAAGGAGCATGCCCCAGTTCCACGTGAGTCCTGACATGTGGTAGCTCCTGAGCCTTGCTGAACACCTGTTCTTCCTTCCTGTGAAGAGCATAGAGCTCCCACTCTGTCTTTCTCAAAAGGCATATCAGGATAATTCTCACTTTTTCCCCCTAGCTTATCTGGACTCTGGCTAGAGAATAAGGCACTGGTGACTTTCCTGGCTGCTAGGGATACAGAGAGAAATGTGTTTATCAACTCTTAGGTAAAAAGTATCAATGTCAAATCTATTAGCAAATAAAGCACTGAAGTACTTTTTTTTTTATGAAACTAGATGAGTTCTAGAGTCTTCCAGTAAATAGGAATTATAACTCATTCAGTTAATTCAATAAAGATTTGTTAGCACATACTCCGTGCCAGACACTTTTCTTGGCAATGATGATACAGCGGCAAGCAAAAAGAAGAAAAACCTCTGCCCTCATGTAGTATATATTCGAGGGGAGAAGGTAGATAATGAGTAAGATAAGTAAATGTTTAGTATGTATAAGTGGTAAGTGCTAAGGGGAAAAATACGGTGAGGAAGGGAGGTGGGTAGTGTCCTGGTGGGGTGGTGAGAAGGCTTTCCAGGGAGAGTGACACTGAGTCAGGACCTAGAGTCAGCCCCTGCGGTGGGCCTGGGCCCGGGGTGTTCAAGAAGAGGGAGGAGGCTCACGGCACCGCACTGGAGTGAGCAAGGGAAAGGGGAGATGAGTCCGACATACAAGAGGGGGAATGGGAAGGCCGCTCGCTACGGGCTTTTTGGGGCATGGGCATGGGATGTGGGAGTCACTGGAGGTTCTGAGCAGAGGAGGGTGGTCGAAAGTACATGGTAGTGGGGCCACTCTGGCTGCTGTGGTGACACACACTGGAGGGGATGGGGCAGAAAGAGCAGCTGAGAGGCCACAGCAGTGATCTGGGACAGTGGTGGCAGTGTCCTCCACCAGGCCAGTAAGTTGGGTTGGGTTGGGGTTGGGTTCTGCGTATATTCTCAAGGCAGAATCAGAAGGATTTGATAATAGGTTGCAGGTAGGATGGGACAAAAGCGGGCCATCAAGGATGATGGAGCCATTATTTCTGAGATAAGGATATCATAAATGAGTTGTGGCAAGTAAGGTCTACTAGATAATAGTGTAAGAGCATTAGATCTTCTTAAGAAGTTGATGATTAGCAAGCATACACAAAGTGTAATAAAGTATGCTCATTTTCTTTTTTTTTTTAAGGTTTTATTTATTTGACCGAGAGAAAGACAGCCAGAGAGGGAACACAAGCAGGGGGAGTGGGAGAGGGAGAAGCAGGCTTCACGCAGAGCAGGGAGCCTGATGCGGGGCTCCGATCCCAGGACCCTGGGATCATGACCTGAGCCGAAGGCAGACGCTTAACGACTGAGCCACCCAGGCGCCCCAAATATGCTCATTTTCAATTGTAGTTTTACAGGAACACTATATCTTAAACATATTCATCATAAAAATTTTTGGATGGAATTTTTTTTTAATTATTTACATCTTAAAATCTTTACCTTTTTTAGCTCTTCCTGAGAGACAAGGTACACCTATCTGTGCTGCACATTGAAATGTAAAATTCATTTGTTCTGCAAGTTCTTTTATCCCTTATTTTGCATACTCATAATATCCTGACCCTCTGGGGGAAGAAGAAAGGTATGACCTCTGCCCTGAGGCACCATACTATTTTGTTAAATGTAAATCAAAGATGTGAAAACTGCAGAATAGTGACCAGATTGAAACAAAGTCCACTGGCTGACAGCTTTGGCTTCTTGACATACTCCTCTGGAATATCTGTCACAAAATAACAGTGTTTTAGTTCTACGATCTGAAAGATGGCATGAAAAGAGCATGTGAAGATGTTGTGATACCTCACCCTGATGAGTAAGAAAGCCAGTCTGAGGTTTTGAAGAACACCTCAGATAAAGGGTTTTGACGTAGCATAATTTGGGGCTTCACTGGAACCTGGGTAAAGCCCTCGGGATGATGACATCTTATGAAAACCACATGCCCTTCAGTCAGTCCACGAGTGAAATCTGTCAAGGGAATCAAGCCTGGAGGCAGTCCCTAGGCTCAGCAGGGAAAATGCTCTTATAATTAAAGAAACTTTAATTTGAATCTGATTTCCCCATAGCAAAAGCAGTGTGAGAGAGAATTTTATTCTGACCAGGGATCCAATGTTCAACATTTTGTAGAAATTACCAGGCACATTGGATTTAACTGTATTTATTTTCAACTATACATGGCGTGCTAGTCAGAATACAACTTAGACAGTATTAAGAAATGCAATTTGCAGTCATGGAATTGTATTTACGCTGACACCATCTCCTGTACCAGAAAGCTGCTTTTGTTTTCCTTTATCCTCAGTTTTACTAGAGCAGATCAGAGAAACTGCTGTTGTACTTGAGAATTCAGAAGAATTTCATCGGATTTTCAAACCATCTTTGAAAGAGACTTTGGACTAGGTAATTTTTTGAGAAACTGACTCAAGAATGATGTTCTGAAAAGACTGTCTCCTGTAAACGAAGTGAGCCAACCTTTTAAATACCTCCCTTCGAAATGGCAGAAAAAATAGACCATCACAGCCATAGCGCTAATCACTGAGGTAGCAATTACGCGTCCCATCTGCTTCATAATTGTTATTTACACTTCTTAGTGGAGGTGTAGTTCATGCTTTTTGTTTGGTTCCTCTGCCTTTGGCCTTTTCGTTTGTTTGTATTGATTGTGCTCACCTGGAGCTCCCAGCACTTTATTGCACCATGATGTAGCAAGACCCAGAGCTTCAGTGCAAACCGTACTCGGGGTTGCTACGCAGTAAAAAAATTCCTTCCTTCTCAGCTGTGACACCGCCTCACTAGAGTGCAGTGTTTAGTAGGATGCATTACTGGGCAGCATTGAAAAATTCAGTCAGAGCAGCCTCAGGGGCCTGCAGAGTTCAGCTGGGATTGGCCTCGAGTCTGTTAGAAACTAGTCCTTTTTAATTTCTTCAGAGACGATTGTGTAGCCACCTGAGAAAATGAACTCTTTTTTTTCATATTTTTATTTAAGTTGTAGGTAGTTATTATACAGTGTACTATTGGTTTCCGGAGTAGAATTTAGTGCCTCATCAGTTGCATACAACACCCAGTGCTTATCACCACAAGTGCCCTCCTGAATGCCCATCACTCAGTGGCCCCGTCCACCCCCCCCAGCAACCCTGTTTGAACTTTTTTAATGTTGTGGTCGCAGCTCATTTCCCTTGGCCTAATGCCAGTCTTTTTTCCCCAGTCTCCCTGCATCACGTGGCCTAGCTCAGTCTGTCCCCATCCCATCACTCCCTGCTGCTTACATTGACCTTGAAGGGGCAGAGAAACTTGTTGTGTGACTTGGGAGCCATCACATTTGATCTCTGGGCTTACCCCTCTCCTCATCTACTGGGATGAAATTTGTGGTGCACTATTTGTAGGATGTGGATTTCCCCACAGGAAAAGGACTGGATGATACAAAAAAATAAAAATAAATGATCAAAAAAAAAAAAAAGTAGAAACTTCCTCTAGTATCTGAGGGTATTTAAACCACTAGAGGGAGCTCACATTGTTCTGATTTCTAAACTGTAATGTTTTAACAGCTCGATTTTATTGGCTGTAGAAAAGGTTACCATCCACCAATGATTTACGCATGCATAGTTTCAGTGATCTCCATCTGTTTGCTTTTAAGTTGGAAATGGGAGACCACCAGGTCCAGACCATTGTCTACATGGGTGATCTTGTACTCCATGTCACAGAACGTGGTGTGAGCCAAGTGATTGAGCAAGGACCTTGCTATGGCTCCAGAGTCCCAGACTTCCCCCCACCCCGCCGCTTCACTTCCCCTCTCACCCCCTTCCTCCCAATAACCCCTGCCGGTTTAGTCCCATTCAGCAGAATGTCAGTCATGTTATGCTGGGCTCTGGGCAGTTGTGAATAATACAGCTGTCCTTCTTATTCAGGTAAGACTCTCAGGCTCATGAGCACCCAGGTAGCGTGTGTTATGGCCACTTTCCACCTTTCTTCCCTTGGCCTCCGCCTGGGGGACTGTGTCCCAGTGATTTCTCCGGTCCCTTCACCCCTTCAGATTCTCCAGGTTTCCTGTCTTTCCATTAATTGAGTTCTCTTAGTGTTTTATTGTCTGCGGGTGGCCTTGTGCATAGAAAGGATTACTCAAAATTACTTGCTTTTTAATATACAGGTAATTAAAACTGTGAATATGAAAAAACAGTGTTTCTTATGCTCAACTTATAAAGCTTTGTTTTATTTGTAAATCTAGTAAATTTTACATGAAAATCACAATCGCTTTCATGTATATTCTGAATATTCAGTAAACTTATAAACAAACATATTAGGATTCCTTAAACTATTAACTGCCACACAAAATTAGTTAATTAAATTAAACTTTATTTGCAGACTTTATCTGACTCAAACACGTCAAGCTTGGCAAAGCACAAGCGAACTTCTCTGAGCAATAAGCAACTCAGATCAAATACATCTAACTCATAAAAGTAGGTTAGAGTCTTAAGCATTTCAAACATGTTAAAAGAAAGCACAAAATAGCTCAATGACTTTTAGAAAATGTTGTTGTGACCTTATGATAGGATGTATCCAAAGTTGTTTATATTCACTTCTTCACCCCAGGGCTCCCCATCCACCCAGAGGGGACAGAATTAGTCTCAGACCCACACAGAGCTGAGGTTAGGGACTTGACAAGGCTGGGCCAAGGCAAGGACTGGGACTGTTTCCAGTATTTCTACCAATGCCACAGTTTATTGAGCCCATTTGATAGGAATGGCTTTATAGTAGTAAGGCTTTTTAAAAAAAACATTCGGAACTTATGATAGCCTGGATATGACTGATTTTGTTACTGAGAAATTTGGGTTAATTCAGTTCTTTACCCACCACCCTCCCCAGTCTTCCTGCAGACCTTTTACAGGATGCTTCCCCTTTTATTGGTTTCTTTGGCCACCATTCTAGACTGACCTATGAGAAGTCAAGTAGACTGGAAGCTTATCCGGCCTTTGTAAACCTTCATAGATTACCCCAGCCCAATGTAGAATGCATACATGGATAAAGCTAAAATATATATTGGGATCATTTCTGTAATGGGTGTATTTGCGTGTGTGTGTGTGTGCATGCACATGCGTGCACCTGTGCACACACACATCTTAACTAATGCATCTTTTCAGGGTTTAAAAGACAAATCCTGTCCTCAGGTTACATTCAAGGGTGATTTTACTACCAGTATCTGTAGAGTTATAGTCTAGGATGAAAGCTTAATACATCACACCACCGCATTTCACTGATTCTAAGGGCACGTTGTCTCACTTGGACACCTCTGAAGGTAACTGCATTTTATAGCGGCTGCCATGTTATCATTGGCATTGCCAGTGCTTGGGCAAATGGAATGTTTCTCCTGGTAGCATGATTCGGCAACTGCAGCTCCTCCTAGTTTCAGCCAAGAAGCTGTTAAGCACTCTTTGAAAAAGGGAGAATGAGCCCTGGGTGGTGCAGAAAACCTCTCAC
Organism: Mirounga leonina; assembly: GCF_011800145.1. Taxonomy (NCBI): domain Eukaryota; kingdom Metazoa; phylum Chordata; class Mammalia; order Carnivora; family Phocidae; genus Mirounga; species Mirounga leonina. Next base: position 1,224,190 of record NW_023270268.1, read on the forward strand.
TGACTCCTTCTGATAAGATCAGGTAAGGAGCAGCATTGAAACTTGCAAGTGGGTGTCAGCTGCTTGGAGGGGTGGCCTGGGTGCATGGCGAAGCACTCCTTTTACCGCTGCTGCATCCCCTACACTGTTGGGCTGCCCTCAGAGGCTCTCTACTGAAACCCTGAGCACACTTGACTCTGAGACGAGGCTTGACTCCGAAGTGTTGGACTTGGAATGTGGGGGCAGAAAATGAGTATGTTAACTGGTATTGTGCTTTGTTTTCTTATATGTAGCCTAAGAGTGATGATTTTAAAAATCTTTCTGAAGGAGTTTTTTAGAAGCCCCATCAAACTGGGATCCTAGGTGATGAGAACACACCGTGTAAGATTGGGTGCAATGAGGTAACAGCAGGAAGTGGGTTTTTGCCTCCTGTTTCTCACCTCTTCCTCTCCCAACACCCCATTCTTTTGCACCGCTGCTGACTCTAGCTTCTGCCCCTTGCCAATGCCCCCTTCCTCTGGTCAGTGGCCTTCCCGTCTGTCTGCTGAAACCCTACACTTCCTCTGCCAAACCCTCCTTGGTAAATGCTTCCCCATCTAGAGCATTTCTTTATATTCAGGGTCCTTCTGTGGAGGTATAGAACTTGAGCCACACTTGACTATCTGTTACTATGGAGATGTTTTGTGTTTGCTTCACGCCTGGATTCCACACCTTTAATAGACTGTAAGTTCCTTGTGATAGGGTCTGTGTCTACTGTGTTCCTGTCATGTTACCCATAATGCCAGCATTGCCATGTACTCACTTAATAAATACTTGTTGGTTTTAGCTGGGCTCTAAATTTTACTAGACGTCTGAAATATAAAAACTTTTTTTTTAAGTCTTTTATTTATTTATTTTTGAGAGAGAAAGAGGGTGCGGGGGAGGAGTAGAGGGTGAAGGATAGAGAGAATGTTAAGATCAACACGGGGCTCGCTCTCACAACCCTGAGATCACGACCTGAACTGAAATCAAGGGTCAGACACTTAACTGACTGAGCCACCCAGGGGCCCCAGAAATATAGAAACATTTTGAGAAAAACAGGGGCAAATGCTTCAAATGGTCCCTCTCCAGTGATTTCTCTTCATGAGCTCTGGGACTCTGGTGAAGAAGGCTGCAGGTGATCCCCTAATTTTGCCTAGGATGTGATTTTTTGCTTCTTGCTCAGTATTTACCACCACCTTAAGTTACTCAGGTCTAGGAGCACACTCCAACGCCCCAACCACCACGGCCTCAAGACTGTTGCATTGCAAAACCGTTTGATGGTGAGAACACAGACATGCCCAGTAGCCTCCCAGGAAGTGGGAGGGACAAACAGCCCCGTGCTCCACCTGCCCACAGCCAGACAGCAAGCCCCATCAGTCCTTGGGGCCTTATCCTGCTGCACGTACGCCCCTCCCAGCACAGAACAAGGATTCAGTACTTCATGCCTTAGAAAAAATATATGAGTAGAGCAATTCTATGTTACTTCATTCTTTAAAATAATTACCACATTGTTAATGACTTGATTCACAGCTGAGAATTTATTCTGATAGGGACAAAATAAGTGAGTCATTCCATATAAGAAGTACAGAGATGAAGCAACAAAATTGGAAATTAAACATCAACATTAAGATATGTACCATGAATGTCACTTTAGGGTTGTCTAATTTCATGTTTAGATTAGCTCAATTTGTATTGCTGTTTTCCTTCTCTCTTTGAATATATCATAAAAGCAATATCAAAAATACTATATTTGAGGGGGGCCTGGGTGGCTCAGTCAATCAAGTGTCCAACTCTTGATTTCAGCTCAGGTCTTGATCTCAGGGTCATGAGTTCAAGCCTTTGTGTTGGACTCCACGCTGGGCATGCAGCCTACTTAAAAAAAATAGATAGGAAGATAGATAGATAGATAGATAGATAGATAGATAGATAGATAGATAGA
>NW_023270268.1:1226138-1403241 GCF_011800145.1 Mirounga leonina
AGATAGATAGATAGATAGATAGATAGATAGATAGATAGATAGATAGATAATAGATAGAGATAGAGCATTGGGGTAAATGCTACAGTTCTACCAATGAACTAGCTATAGGGGGTCTCTGCCCAAATAACAGGTGCATCAAGGGTCCGTGGGGGGCAGAGGGTGTGTGGGAAGTGGTAGGGTCACAGAGAGTCCGAAGGGTGACATCTCCCCCAGTTCTAGGCCTCCCCCTGCTGGGGGGGACAGGAGCCTGAAAGAGAGGCCCTTCTTTTCTTGCATCAGAAAAAGAGCAACTCTTGTTTGGATTGCTTGGTGTCCATTTACATTTACGTTTACATTAAACATTTAATTCACTTGGAAATTATTTTTGTTTTTGAGGTAGGAGTCCAACTTTGTATTTCCCAAAGGAATAGCCATTTATATTCATACCATTTATTAAATAAGCCATCTTTTCTAGCAACCTGAAATCTTTACCACATATGTTTTATGATTCTCTATTTTATTTCACTGACCTTCCTGTCTTTTTTCAAGCCAATCCATGTTGTTTTAATTATAGTTGTTAGGGTTTTAGTATTTTGTATGGCAATTTTTTTCCCTAAAATTTTCCCTCCTACATTTTTTTCCCTAAAAATTTACTAATTCTCATACATTTATTTTTCCTTCTGAACTTTAAAATTACTCAGTTCAATTTTAACAATCCATTGGGTTCTGATTGAAAGTGTGTTAAATTTATATATGAATTTTGGAAAGATTAATACTTTGTGATAGTTTGCCCATCTAAGAATGCTGTATTTAGGGTCTCTTTATCAATGTCTTGTTACATATCCTTTGATAAAAATTTATGGTTTTCTTCATATAAGCTCTGTACCTTTCTTGTTTTTCTTTAGTAATTCATTGCTTTTATTTCTCTCATGAATATTTTTTTTCTAATCATCCATTTCTAACTACTTATTACGAGCATAAAGAAGAGCTTTTTTTAAAAAATAGTTATATCCAACAACTACTAAGCTCTCTTATTAGTTATAATTGGTTGTTACTTGTTTCTTGGGTTTATACTCATAGCTGTAATATAGATCATGGTTTTTCTTCTCTGCCAATACTTATACCATTTATTTGTGTCTTCTATTATTGCATTAGCTAGGGCCTCCAAAACAACATTGACTATAAACATCTTTAGTCTTGACTTAAATAGTAATGGCCTTAGTATTGCACTGTTGAATAGGTTGTTTTAAGTTTATAGTAAATGGCTTTGATCTTATTCTATTTTAGGTAGTTGTTTGTTTGCTTATTTTAATTAGGAATGACTATTGAATTTTATCAAGTGTTTTTTAGTCTCTATGCTTTCTTGATAGGGTTTTTATTTTTTCACTTTTTAAAAATGTAAATGTAATAAATTATGCTGGTAGCTTTCCAAATGGTGAGCCATCTCAACAGTCCTGAAATAAGCCATGCTTGGTCATGATATATTATTCTGTTAATTCACTGCTGGATTCTACTTGCCAGTACTGTATTTAGAATTTTTGCATCTATATTTATAAGTGAAATTGGTCTCTCGTTTTCTTTATCAAGTTTGGTATTAAATATATTCTAGCTTTTTTTTTTTTCCAAGATTTATTTATTTATTTGAGAGAACACACGCAGGGGGAGTGGCAGAGGGAGAGGAAGAGATTGCCTAAGCAGATCCCCTGCTAAGTGTGGAGCCTGACGTGGGGCTCCATCCCAGGACCCCAAGATCATGACCTGAGCTGAAACCAACAATCAGATGCTCAACCAACTGAGCCACCCAGGCACCCCTATTCTAGCTTCTTAAAATTAATCAGGGGAACTTTCCATCCTTTTCCATAGTCTACATCAGTTTTAGTACAGAGCAAGTATCTGTTCTCTGATGCTGTCTGCTGCCCAGTGTTTGTAAGGTTATGGGGTAACACCAAGATTTTGATCTTTACCATTATGATTTAAAGTATGATCTTGCTGCTTTAAAGGAAGAGCTCTAAAATGCTTTTTCACCCCTCTCTTCAGAACTGCCAGGATTTGGATTATTTTATTTTTTTGCCTGTTATTTTCCTTGTGTTGACATAAAAAGTTGTAGAGTTTCAGTAATTTTTAGTCTGAAGGCTCATTGCAACAGGCAGGAACACTTGGTGGGGAGAGCTGTCCACAGAGTATCAAGGCTTTTGTTGTTGCATAGTTGGAGATCTGAGAAGGTAAAGGGACCTAGATTTAGCAAAAAAAAGAGAACAGGGCTCCTTGTGGAAAGCCTGACTCCAGCCCCAACTCCCTCACACTGGGTGACTATAAGCAAGCCTTCTCTGGGCTACAAGTTGTTTTTGCCTCATCCATGTGTCACATTCATAACTGCCTACTACAGTTGCTGTGACAGAAGAAATAATATCCAAGGACTTCAAGATCCTTAAAGCACTACATTGAGGCAAAGGGTACTTTTACAGGATTATTCTTTTCAGATGATTATAGCAGAAGACCTCATCAATGAAAGGAAAGGGGTTTTTTTTGCCCATGACACAAGGAGTTTCCCTCCTATTTCCTATGAAAGGAAATTTTTATTTGTAAGTGTTTAGGTAGCTGTTGATTTATTGTAAAACAGTCTTTTTTGATCAGGACCGCTACTGACCATGAGCTAATAAAACAGGTTTTAAATTTTTTTGAGGAATCTCAATTTTAAAGATGTTACACTGTACCCCAGTGAGCCAGGCCACGTAACACTTTTAACTTCCTGGTGCCGTTTGCAATATTTATTTAGAGAGTAAATAAAACACTAGGTCATTTATTTTGTAGGTGTCACTACCCTTCCAGCCTTCTTTCTAGTCCTCATAGAGAGAGAAGGACCTTTTTTTCTATGCCCTTTATTTAGCCACCTGGAAATTAGATGCCTTTTTTTTTTTTTTTTGGTAACAAAGTGCTCCTCTAGCACAAAAAAAGAAGAGAAAAATGATTTTCTCTAGCATGTACTCACAGTACCAGCTAACTGAATCACAACATGTTTTGAGTACCTGAAATAAAGTTATTGAAGAGTTCACTTCATCAAACTGTGTACTAATCTCCATAGTAGTGTGATGAAAACGCACTGCAGCCTCCTTTGCCTCCTGCGTCTCCAGTGGTCACCCTGAAGAGTGCATAATCAGTTCTGTCCGCTCATAGCAGGCCCCTACTCAGCGGCACACTAAGTTGCACACAAAGAAGGTCCACATTCTTAATGTGTCGTGCACCCTGCGGGAGAGTACAGCCCCCACCTCTAGTCCTTCATGGACAGTATCGACTGATGAATCCATGGAGCAGGGTGAGGGGCTGGGGCTGATTTTAGTCATTTGTGTTTAGCTCATGGTTGGGAGTAAGGCCAAGTGTTGAGCGGTGCCCCAGGGTGCATCAGCACGAGCGGTTACCCAGAAGCTCGTTACAGAAGTGTGGCTCCCTTGGGGAAATTGCCATCTTACAATGCAAATGAAAAGAACAAAACATGCCACCCGAAGGAAAAATTGCCAGATTCCCCAACTACTATAAAAATATACAGTTACTAAACTTTTCTGAGGAAAAGGTCTTGGGTCTGGAAGCAGATCTTTTTTATTCTGGGTAAAGTCACTTAGGAAATCATTCTTTCCACAACAATGAGCAAAGGCAAAGAAGGAAATGAGATATTTTTCTAAAGGAACGATCGTCTTGTTGGATTTCTGCTTTGGGGCATTTGATGGTGATCACTCATCAGGGCCCAGAGCACAGGAAGCTAATAGTATATAATCATTTGTTCCAAGAGAAGATATAATTAAGTAATTCTTAAACATGACCAAAAATTGAATCTCTTAAGAGACAAATTCAATAAGCAGTCTCTTTCTCTAACATTGATGTCCTAATTATTGGATTGCCTGCCCATTACTTGTTTCTCCTGGGAAGTGCCCCCCCACCCCCCGCAGCCCCCGTCCCTGACTGCAGCTGTGCCCCCACCCTGTCATGTTCCCTGCCCAGTGGCAAGCGTGGGAGCATCCAACTTAGGCTCCACCATGCGACCCTTCCTTGGAGGGTTTGGGATTGCTCCCCAGGGCAGCCTGTGTCGGTCTAGCTGCTCTCCTGCAGAGGGGAGTTGTGCGCTCAGCAGCTGTTGTTCCTGGCCCTTTTGCCACATGGTTTGGGAAGCAGAGAGAACCCCTCAGAAGATAGAGAGCTGCCAGAAGTGGAACTCAGAAAGGAAGAGGCTTCAGGGGCCTTGGCGGGTGAGCCTGTTCATCTGAGTGTGTCCTGTGTCCTTCTGGAGGGCATGGCTGTACTGGGAGCCGTTCCGGGAGCAGAGGTGTTCAGGGGCTTCCAACCCTGAAATCCCATGGTTCTCTAAAGGCAGAGATTAGGTATCACTCTTAGTACTTGACTATAATTTAGAAACTGGATTTTACAAATTTTTCTGCTTATAGTTGACCAAGCATATTCAGTTTCCTTTTTAAATTATATTTTATTTTTTGAAAGTAATACATATTCATAATTTTATAGCCAAATATTCCTTTAAGACTAATAACAAAGTAATAGGTCACAGCCCTTTTCTAATTTCCTGGAGTCAGTGACTCAATATTTTAGCCCTTTCTTCTGCTCATTACCTCTACATTCCTAAATAATATGTTTTTCAGTTCTGTTGACTCCCTACTCTGTGATATGAATGTTTTTACACCCACCATACACTGTTCCTCTATCCCCCTAATGTTGTTTTACATCACAACTTTTGGTCAAATTCATCCTTGATGATTCTATTATTTTGAAACTTATCCACAGATTAACATGTAGTGTGCCATGATTATATTTCCTTAAATATAATTGAGTTGATAATTGTCTTATTTTTTATTTGCTTCATTTTCTACGTACCTGTTATTGATTCTGGAACGTACTGTGCTTAAACACATCAGATAACTTATCAGTGTTATGTTTTGTTGTTTTCCATGAGAACTTATTCCTGGAATCTGAGTTGTCCTATTTCAATCTGGGCAGGTTACTCGTCTTCATTTCCAACTTCTTGGGAATTTGCTTTGCTTTGTTCCCTGTACCCTTTTGTAGTCCCCTTCCTTGTCTTGGCAGGTGCATGAGAGAAATTTTGGAATCGTGTGTGAAAACATCTTCATTCTCATTTTCCCTCCAAATTTGGAAGGCATTGCTTAGTTGCCTCCAGCATTGCTGTTGAGAGGCTGATGCCAATCTGATCCCTAGTCTTTCATATGTGACCTCATTCTCTCTAGAAGTTTTCAGAGTCTTCTCTTTATCCCCGATATTTTGAAATTTCATAGTGATATTCTTTTGTGGTTTGGTGTTTTTTTTTTTTTTCTTTCCCAACAGTTGAACATGACACTTGCGAACTCCTGTTCTTCATTTCTGTGAAATGTCGTGAATTATTTTTTTGAAAACGATCATTTCCACATCTCCTGTCTTCTCTGTTTCTGGGCTTCTGTTGCATTATCCAGACTTACCATTTGTTATGTACCCCCCCTGCCCCAGCCTTCACCATTGTGTCTCCTTGTTCTGTTTGTTTTGCTCTGTGTTTGTTTTTGTCTATTTGAGAAGCCTTCCTCAACTATATTTTCTAATTGTTCTGTTGAATTTATTTCTATCATATGTTTAGTATCCAAGAGCTCCTCTTTGTTCTCTGAATGGTCTCACCTCCTTTTAAAGATAGTATTCTGTACTCTGTTTCATGAATGCAGCCTCACATCTCTGCAGTTGTCTTCCCTTCCCTGCCTTGTCGGGCTCTGCCTGAGTCCCCTGTCAGGTGAGGGCATGTGCCTAGGTGCCGCCTGTCTCTCGAGGGGCAGGGAGTCGGCCCAGAAGCCCCTCCAGGCCTTGAAGCCCAGCCTTCTGAGCTCCAAGCCTTCTGGGCACTATGGGCTGGCCTTGTGGTGACATTTGGGAGGAGGTGAGAGCAGAAATAAGGTCGTCCAATTGTTCTAGAGGCCTCTCATACCTCAGAGTTGCATTTTGATTTTAACCATGTGGTAATTAACTTTTATCCTCCTTAGTCTGTTCAATACTGATGACTTAGAAATGCCTGCAGCTGTAAACTGGCTTTTTTCTTTCTCGTCCATTCTTTATTTCTTTTAAAGCTCTCTTCAGGGCAAACATACCAGTCACATTTCAATAAAAGTGGTTACTTCTCTGGTTTTTTTCTTATCTTTAAGTTCTAGAAGTTTGATGATTTTTTGGTACATTATTGAATTTTGGATTGCCGGCTTCTGTATTATTTCATTTAAATTTAATATTTATTTTTTATTTCTTCTTTTACCTACTTGAAGAAAGTAACAATGAAATTAAAATGCAAATAGGATAATGAGGTTAAGAAACTTTTAGAGAATATCTGGAATAAAAGGGACAGTATGTTCTTATCCACCCTCATGAGATGAGACTTAATCTTGTGCTTAAGTTGTCCTGTCAGCTGTAGTAAAAAAGGAAAGGTAGTAAATCTTCTGTTATTAAAAAAGGAAGCATAAACCAAGAAACAGACTCTTAACTATGGAGAACAATGATAGTTACCAGAGGGGAGGTGGGGGTGGGTGGGTGAAATAGGTGATGGGGATTAAGGAGTGCACTTGTGATGAGCACTGGGTGATGTATAGAAGTGTTGAATCACTAAATTGGACACTAAATCACTATATGTTAACTATACTGGAATTAAAATAAAAACGTTAAAAAAAGAAGCATAAAAATTCTTCAGAGAAAATTGAACTCAAAGATGACCTTACATAATTCCTTGATTAGCAAACCTTGATTTGCATAATGATCAATGTCCTCGAGGATAGTTTTAGAAAATGTGTATGGTATTACATTCAGATGATTCAATACGATTTCTAAAGTGCCTTAACTTAGAGGCATTTCCTCAGGGGGCTGTGAAAATATTACTTAGGCACTTGGTTTTGCTTTTAGGTGCTCTCACCTTAAAATAGAGACAGAATTTGGGAGTCTAATAACTTATTTGTTTTTTCAAGCTTTTGCCAAATGGTAGATCAGAGTCAATTTATTTTTGAATTATCTGCCACATATGCATGGTGCAAGTATTTCACAGTGTTTAAAATGAGAAAAATTGTATCAACTATGAACACAACATAGAGGTGAGAGTTAAACTTTTATTGAATTAATTACTTTTGCCCGAACACTTCTCCCCAGGTAGACGGCCAGCCTGCGTTATCACAGGTATAAGCCATCAGAGTAAACAGAGCTACTAATAGGTAGCAACTGTCGCTCAGTTTCATCACCTGTGAGATGGGGCTATAGTTCCTACCTCCTGGGATTGCTGTGAATTAATACCCTTTTAGAGGAGGACCTGGTACGTGGTAAGCACTGTATTAAAGCATAGCATAAGAAGCAGGACTGCTTCCCCAGAGACTGGCTGTGGTAAAATAGTTTCAGGACACTCGCGCCCTGGCCCACCATGTGTGCCTGTGTTATGCGGCTTGGCCGTCTTCTGCCAAAGTCCAAAGGTTCTGAGTGTGAATGATAACCTCTTTTTCTGCTCATAACCAGCAGCAACCTTCTGTGCTAAGATTATACTTTGTCCAAGCAGGGAGGCCATGTCCACTCACCTTCCTGGGAGCCATTGTGCATTGATCACACCCAAGGTTCATCTGACAGTAAAGGGAGGTGTAAGGACATCTGAGATGGGGGTCCAGGATCTGAGGAAGTATATGAGCTCTGGATCTGTGTCAAGATTATTTTCTTTGATTCATAAATGGTTTTTATGTATGATTATTTTTTAAGTGTTAAATCAATAATATATCTTTACATAAAACCCATTTATGAATCATTATTTGTTAAAAAAAAAAAGAAGAAGAAAGCAGGAAGGGAAAAATGAAGGGGGGGAGTCGGAGGGGGAGAAAAACCATGAGGGACGATGGACTCTGAAAAACAAACTGAGGGTTCTAGAGGGGAGGGGGGTGGGAGGATGGGTTAGCCTAGTGATAGGTATTAAAGAGGGTACGTTCTGCATGGAGCACTGGGTGTTATACACAAACAATGAATCATGGAATACTACATCAAAAACTAATGATGTAATATATGGTGATTAACATAACATAATAAAAAAAATAACCATCAACTCTTAACTGTTTTCTTAACATGATGAACTGGAGGTTAACAGTGGGTGGGTCATGTCTTGTTTCATTTTTATCCCTGCGTCCTAGGACAGTACCTAGCATATGGTAGATGCTCAATAAATCTTTGTTGAATGAACATTTCATGAATTATTTTCATATTCATAAATAAAAAGGAAAATATACTATATCTTTTTTATATATCTAGACAACTCTTATCCAATGTAACACTTTTGATATGCTAGCTTTCTTGCCAGTTTATAAGACTATATCTCCTCAATGTCATGTAATAGGCCAAATTTTAATTTGATGAATAATAAAGGACCTCTCTATTTGTAGACCAGCAGATAAATAACAGGGCTTGTTTCTAGGCGGAGCACTGTAGGATGGGGACAGGAGGCAGGTCAGGAATGGATGGAAGATCTACTTTTCAGTGTACCCTTTGTCTAATTTTTCTAATCATGTCTACATATTACTTCTCAAATTAGCAAAAAAAATCTGACCCATGCTAAAAGGAAAAAGGTACTATTATTTGTGCCTTAACATGAAGAGAACATACCCATCCTGCTAATTAGGTGAATAGTTGGGCAACAATTGCAGCTAACCTTCCAGGGCATACCCAGTAGTTGTGGGGACTAGAAGTCTTTTCAAGAAGTTTTTGTTTGTTTGTTTGTTTGTTTTTAGAGAGAGAGAGTGAGAGAGCAGGGTAGGGGGAGCAGAGGGAGAGAGAGAATCTTGAGCATGCCCCATGCCCAGCGTGGAGCCCAACACGGGGGACCGACACTCGATCCCAGGACCCTGAGATCATGACCCGAGCCGAAATCAAGAGTTGGACGCTTAACAGCCTGAGCCACCCAGGCGCCCCTTGAAGAAGATTTTTTTAATAGGTTGTTCACTCAATTGGGTATTATAACATAGTGGAGCCCTTGGCTTTTCTCTGGGAAAAGCCCCCAAATCTGCCTACTCTAGAGATTGGCCTCTGTCAAATAGACCAGGGAAATCACTTATCAATCATAAATCATACCATGATTTATTTCTTCTTCCAAAATCCATACTGTGGTCACCCATGAATTCAGATCTAGACTTGTTTTAACAGTTAATTTTAAGTTATTTCATTATTTTAGTGCTTATTACCGGTACAGCTTGTTCATACAAAGTTCCACAAAGTGCTCTAACTCAAGATTTTCTGAGAAGATGATAAAGTGAGGGGAGAAACTAGCATACATTACAAAGAAAAAGAAAAGTTAGGGGGAAAGTACATCAGTACAGAACCCGGGAGCTCATGGGGAAGTGGTGCCCAATGCAGCCTACAAGGATTGATGAGTTCTATCACCTGATAGAACAGGTGAAAGAAGGAAGGACAGACCAACTTCAGAAAGATACCAAGAACCAACCCATGACTTCCCTTCCTGAGGAAGTTGGTGCAGTGTTATGAGAATTAAGTTTAACAAACGTAGCTGACTGCTACAAACCCTGCTCAGTAGAGAGGCAAGGGCAGGCCCAGGAGAAGTAGGGACCCTTTTCTCCCCAGGATTCAGAAACACTCAGAGACTGGGTATAAGGATATTGCCGTGATAAGCCAAAGCTTAGGGACAACCATCAGGCCTACCAACAATTATTTTACGGAGCTTTCTTTTGTTTCTTTTGGTATTTAATTAGATATGATTAAGTACATGGTAATTGTAGGAAAAATAAATAAACTAAAAGAGAAATCCATCATTCATATCTACTACCCGAGAAAAACACTTATATTATAAAATAACAATGAGTAAACTCTGTATGAAAACATATGAATCTGAAGTAAGTCAGGTAGAATAAATGTGAGATAATGGCCATGAACATTTTTGAAGAAAATAATGCAGTGGTAAGGCTTTGCCCTATCATATCATATAAAGCCATAGTAACTAAAGCATCATGGTACTGGCATCAGAATATATAGATAAATGGAACAGAACAGAAAGTCCAGGGACTATCAGAAATATAAATATACACAAATTTGGTATATGTTATAGGTATTTCCTGCTAGTAGAAAAATGATGGATTGGTTGTTGAATGGTGTTGGGACAACTGGCTAGCCATTTAGAGGAAATAGATAAAGGTCAATCCCCTCTTTAAATTATACACTGAATTTAAATTTAGTAAAATTAAGGATATAAACATAAACATGAAAACCACAAAAATATTCAAAAGAATTATAGGTAAATATTTAGCTGACCTTTGGATGGGGAGACCTTTACTATGTGAGTGGCACCAAAGGAAGAAACTGTAAGAAGACTCACAAGTTCTTTAGCTAATGTTGAATGTCAAGTTCAGGACTAAAGGAAGGCGTGTGTCCAACATTAGGTAATTGATTAAAACCTCTTATAATGGTGTACCTTGCCGCCATAAAAATAAAACTGTATATGACTCTTGATTATTGGCAAGATGGCCCCAATAATGAAATGAGAAGTGAACAACTTGTGCATTTGTGTATTTGCATGTATGCATTTCTGTAGAAAAAGGCCTGGCTGGTTGTGATCCACATTTAACAGCAGTAGCTTTTAAGTTAAGATTTGGATAATTTATTTCCTTTTGCTTTTTTTTATGTGTTCTTTCTTTTTTTTCCCTATACATATTTAATCCAGTCTAGTTAAAAACCGAGACGAAAAAGTTCCACAAAATAATTGGTGATTATTGGCGAGAAAACTGAGCTTTAAACTTCCCTTTTGCCTAGATCAAATAGGCTTCTTTTTTTTTTTAATGTGGAATTTTAATTACACACATAAATAGCAACTTGAGAACGAGGAGTTCTAAGGCTAGACATTATCTCTAGGTGTAAGAATTTCCGATTAGTCCACTTGTAGTATGGCATCACCCAAGATAACAAAGAAGCCTAGTATAGTTTGTCCTGAAGAAGAAAGCCAATTTACTATATTCAGTACTGACTTCTCTGCCATTTTTCTGTAGAAATACTGGTTTACTGCATGGAGTTTCCAGTGTTTACCTATAACTGATTTAAATGGGCAGAGCATGGAGCATTCTATTTATTTCCAGGTGAATTCTTCACATTTCCTGGCTTTTGAAAGTTCTCCTTCCACAAATCTTCTATGACTATGTATCCTCGTAAACCCCAGTCATATAATTTCTTCCCACTGACCTGGACAAATACGATGGCTTGTTGTGGATAATAAAGAGAGGTAGCAAGTCCCATGAATCCAGGTGGATACACCAGCTTCTTTATTTTTGAACCTCTAGCCAAAAGAAGTCCAACAATGCCAGCAAAACCAATAACACCAAGTCTTGGAAAAAATCCAGGAGGTGCATTTTGGAGATATTCATAGCTGCCTAACCCCCATTGAACCAAGCTCTGCATCCTGGGCTTAGTTTGTGAGTACATTTCCTGACACCAACTTGTATATGGCTCGCAATAACATCAGAGATGTGAAATGCTTTCTTCAAGTGGGGTCCTTGGCTCCTCCACATATTTAGATTGACCCTCAGGGACGGAGTAGAGTGAAAGCTCATTAACCTTCACAGAAGTTTTGTGAGGTGAGTCCTTTTTAGGTGATGCATAGACTTTGAAGGTGAGCAGACTCAGGCTGGCCGGCCCCACAGACCTCTGAATTACCTTGAACATGCTGCTGGCAGAGGTGGCTCTGGCAGGGCTCAAATAGGCTTCTTAAAGGGATCTTTGGGACCATCTATTTTATTGCACGATGACTCCGTTTCATTGGGTGGCAACTTGAATCCACATGACCATAAATGTAAATTTCTTTAAACATAAAAACCAAATGTATACATTCCTTCTAAAATGACTCTAAAAGATTATATTTTAAATGGTGATTTCTCTTATTATAGTTGATATTTGATTTTGTTATACATTCATTCTTTTTAACCAGTCTTTGTTTTGTCTAGTTTCTCTGAATTGAGCAGCAGAGAGTTGTTTTAACATCCAAATTTATTATGGAGAACCAAAATTAGTGAACAAGTCTTTTAATGAAAGCTTTGGTTTGGCCAGTTTAAGCTGTTTATAAATCAAAAATGTAATCAAGGAAAGATTGTTTTAGCTCATTGTCCACCAAGAAGCTTTTAGCTGCCAAGAAAAGGCCTCATTTCTGGAGAAACATTGCCCCTCCTGCTTGGAGTCCTCCAGTGGTTTATTGACTTGGAGAAACAGCATGGTGGTTTCGGATAATCAAGTTTGATGGACTTCTTTGAGCCCACCAGCTTTCTCTTATGAGCCATTGGGTTCACAGTCTCCTAATATGAATAAGGAAGAGATTAGAAAAAAAGAGCTCAAATTTTCTCTGTACTCAAACCTCCCCTGCCCCTTCACCCCGCCCCTTCACCCCTGGCAACCACCTCCTTGCCTACAAGTTTTGCCTTTTCCAGAGTGTCATATAAATGGGATCATATACTTTATAGCCTTTTGAGTCTGTTTCTTTCACCTAGAATAACGCATTTGGGATTCATCCATGTAACCGCACTTATTAATAGTCCCTTTGCATTGTGGAGTAGTATGCCAATGTGTGGATGCACCATAGTTTGTCTGTCCATTTTTTAGAAGAGGGATATTTTGATTGTTTCCAGTCTTTGCGATTTTGAATACAGCTACTATAAGCATTTGCCCAGTGTTTTGTGTGAATAAAGGTTTTCATTTTACTTGGGTAAAATGGATCGGATTAGGAATAGGATTGTTTGTCATATGTAAAGGGAGTATTTGACATTGTGAGAAACCACCAGTTGTTTTCCATAATGGCTATACCATTTTGAGTTCCCACCAGCAGTGTATGAGAGTTCCAGTTCCCCCACATCCTTGCCAGCACTTGGTGGTGTCAGTTTTTTTGCTTGTTTGTTTAAAATTTTATTTATTTATTTGAGAGAGACAGAGCACGAGAGGGGGAGGGACAGTGGGAGAAGCAGGCTCCCTGCTGAGCAGAGAGCCCAATGTGGGACTCGATCCCAGGACCCTGAGATCATGACCCAAGCCAAAGGCAGACGCCCAATGACTGAGCCACCCAGGCGCCCTGGTGGTATCAGTTTTTGTTCAGTTTAGCTACTCTAGTGGTCGCGTTGTGCTGTCTGCACTTGCGTTTCTCTGATGACCAGTGATGTTGAACATCTCAGGTATTTATCTGTGATCACATACTTCCTTTGATGTAGTGACCATGGCAGTGACTATTGAAGCACCTAGTTTTAGTTACAATTTTCATGTTGATGTTTCACAGTGTCGATCTGATTATCTCCTTAAGGTGCGTTTATTTCTTCTTCCTCTTTTTTTTTTTTTTAACCTGGTCCCCCTGTCCCTATGTTATATTAGAAATTAGGTTTAGAGACTTAATTAGATTCAGTTTCTACAGTTTTGTCAAGAACATCTCATAAGTGATATATATGTGAGGGATTAAAAAAATGCACTGGAGCCAATAGAAAGCCACACCTTGATGATATGACCTACTGCATTGTAGCAGCTTCCCCAAAAGTGAGAACAGCTGCAGTAATGTCCTTGACTCTGCAAGAAGACAGCTGGAATCAAGCACAGGTGGACAGGTTGGACCTCATACAGAGGGGATGAATGGTGGGGGGTATGGGTCCAGCCAGGTGTGGGAACTCCCAGATACCCTCTTCTGAAAGTGTCTCTTCTCTCCACAAAGTAGCAAGTAAGGTTGGTGCTGACAGTGAGGACATAGAGGTGTTGGAGGTTTGAAGAGACAGGAGAACGTGTAGAATCAAATTAGGGAGTGGGAGATTGAATGGACCAAGGGAAAGTAGCACATGCCAGGCCCTAAGAGCCCTCTTGAGGACATGAGTTGAACATGGAGGTCACTTAAAGTTGTGTTTCTCCCCCAACCATTGTTGTGACGTATTGTTAATAATTAGAGCAATTTTAATTCATCATGGGCTTTCACTTTTGGGGATTTTATCAAAATGTGAGAGTGTAACATATACAGAAATGTCATCAATAAAACTGGTTACAGTGTAGAATTTTAACCCCCAATATGTTCACACAGGGGTCCTGGACCCCCATCCTCTGCAGGGAAGAGATGTTATGAGGTTTCAAATTAAGAGTGGAAAATCTTGCAAGCAATATTCTATTTCCTAAGCATAGAATTTTGAAATTTTGAAACTATGTGTCCCTAAAATATGAGACATTTAATGGCAAATAAGGGAAAAATCAGTGTTTTATTTATACTTGATTTCTTTTCTTAGTGTTTCTTTTGAAATTGGATACACTTTTACTGTTAGTTAAACCTGGGATTGAATGTTTGATGTTACTTTAAATAGGTTTGCAACTGGGGGAAAGTGTTTTCTGAATATTTTCTGGGCCATCCCAGCAATGTTATATAAGAGAGAAAATTGTTGTGGGCGCCTGGGTGGCTCAGATGGTTAAGCGTCTGCCTTCGGCTCGGGTCATGATCTCGGGGTCCTGGGATCGAGTCCCACATCGGGCTCCCTGCTCCTTGGGAGCCTGCTTCTCCCTCTGCCTCTCTCTCTCTGTCTCTCATGAATAAATAGATGGAATCTTAAAAAAAAAAAAAAAAAAAGAGAGAAAATTGTTGTAATATTCTTCTAAAAATACTTCAATGGAAAATTATTTTGCAATTAGAATATGTCTGTTTAAAGATGTAATATTTAAAAGTGCAGTTTTGATTTACAGTGTAATTGTTTACATTGACTTTATTTTTAGAGCAGTTTTAGTTGTATAGAAAAATTATATAGAATATACCACATAACCCCAATACCCCCAAATAGTTTCCCTTATTATTAACATCCTGCATTAGTATGGTACATTGGTTACAATTGATGAACCAATACTAATACATTATTATTAACTAAGGTCCACAGTTCACACTAGGTTTCACTCTGTGTTGTACATTCTGTGGACCTTAACAAATGCATAATGCCATGTATCCACTGTTAAAATATCATATGAAATGGTTTTACCATCCTCAAAGATCTCTTATATGTCACCTGTTCATTCCACCCTTCCTCCCACCTCCCAACCCCCTGGTCACCATTGATCTTTTTACTGTCTCTACAGTTTTGCCTTTTCCAGAGTGTCATATAATTAAAGTCTTATAGTATGTAGCCTTTTTAGATTAGATTCTTTCACCTAGTAAAATGCATTTAAAGTTCCTACATGCCTTATCATGGCTTAATAGCTCATTTCTTCTCATCACTGAGTAGTATGCCATTGTAGAGATGTACCGTGGGTTGTTTATTCAGTCGTGTACTGAAGGACATCTCAGTTGCTTCCAATTTTTGGCAATTATGAATAAAGCTGCTATAAACTACTATGTAATTTTTTTTAAAGATTTTATATACTTATTTGACAGAGAGTTAGAGAGCACAGGTAGGCAGAGAGGCAGGCAGAGGGATAGGGAGAAGCAGGCTCCCTGCTGAGCAGGGAGTCCAACACGGGGCTCGATCCCAGGACCCTGGGATCATGACCTGAGCTGAAGGCAGCCACTTAACCAACTGAGCCATCTAGGCGCCACTACAATGTAATTTTTAAAATACAATTGTAATTGTTGATAGTTTTCTTAAGTTAAATGGTGCTGACATTTGATAGACCATGCTTTGACTGATTACTCACAGTAAGTAGGTCCAAGAATGTTTCCAGATGGCACTAGCCATCATAGAAGCGGGCAGTCAAGCTCCTTGCCTTGTGGAACTTGTAGTCTATCTAGTGAAGAGCTAAGTTACATAAAAAATATATCTAAGGACTTAGATATGTAAACAGACACGTGAACCCTTACGAGAACTTTTAGGTACTTTAGTTTTGTTTTTTGTTTTGTTTTGTTTTTGTTTTTTTTTAAAGATTTTATTTATTTATTTGACAGAGAGAGAGAAACAGCAAGAGAGGGAACACAAGCAGGGGGAGTGGGAGAGAGAGAAGCAGGCTCTCCACCAAGCAGGGAGCCCGATGCGGGGCTCGATCCCAGGACCTCGGGATCATGACCTGAGCCGAAGGCAGACGCTTAAGGACTGAGCCACCCAGGCGCCCCTAGGTACTTTAGTTATTAGAAGATTAAACACTAGGCACTGAACTATGTTTAAGGAATGATCAGAGACCCAAGGCAAGTGGGCTTCCTTAGGAAGGGTTCTAAAGAAGAAGAAGCCTTTGACTGTGGTATCTCTATTTATGATAGTTATATATCTAAAGATAAAAGTCATGGCCCTTTGCACTTTCAGAAACTTTCTAAGTTTTCACTTCTTACAGTACAAGTATTGAAACAATGATCTTAACAAGTCCTGGAACACTATAAAAGAGAATAGTAAAAAGTCCCTCTCTGGGTCATGTGCTGTGAAGTCCTAATCAGTAGGAGATTAAATCAATATAATCCTGAAAGAACTGTCAGGAAGGCAAATCATGAAAAGAAGCCATTTGATATGGGACTGAAAACCCACCTAGAGGTTTAGAGAAGAAATTTTTATACCACCACCACGTCTAACCTATCGAGGTTGCTTGGCTTGAAGTCTGGATACATTCATTCCAGCAGCAAATGTTTGGTTTGATGATCTTGACAATTGTATCCACCCATGTAACAAACACTACGGAACAATATTTCCCTATCTCCAAAAAGTTCCTCCTCCCTCTCTGCAATTAGTCTCTTCACCATCACAGACCATCACTGAAGTGCTTTCTATCACTATGAATTACAGTTGCCTGTTCTAGAAATTTATATGAATGAAACAACACCGTAATACTGTTTGCATCTGGCTTTTTTATTTAGCATAATGCTTTTGAGATTCATCCATGTCATTGTGTGTAGTGTGGTGTGTTTTTTATATTGCTGAGTAGTATTCCATTATCTGAATATACCACAATTTTCTTACCCATTCACATGCTGATGAACATTTTGGTTGTTCCCATATTTTTACTATTTTGAGTGAAGCTGCAGTGAATGTTCTTATTAATGCTTTTTCATGTACATATATCTTCATTCCCCTTGGGTAAATACCTCAGGATGGATTTGCTGAGTCTAATGGTAAGTATATGTTTAACTGCATAACAACTGTCAAACTGTTTCCAAAGTGTTTCTGACACTTTATGCCTCCACCAGCAAAGGTTGTGAGTTGTACTCCAAATCCATGCCTGTATTTGATATTGTCAGTTTCTTAGTTTTGTTTTGTTTTAGCCATTGTAACAGATGTGTAGTGGTATCTCCTTGTGGTTTTAATTTGCATTTCCTTGGTGACGATTATGTTAGAGCATGTTTTCATATGTTTATTAGCATTTTATATGTCTCCTTTTTGTGAATGTCCTGTTCAGTTATTATGCCCATTTCTTTATTGCATTGTCTTTTTATTAGTGAGTTGTTGAGTGTCCTTTATGTATTCTGTATACAAATCTGTTGTCAAACATAGGCAGATATTTACTCCCAGTTAGTGACTTGCCATTTCATTTACATGTTCTTTTCTGAAAAATCTTTTATTACCCCAAGGTCCTGAAGATTTTCTTCTATGAATTTTCTGGTTTTAGCTTTTATATTTAGATCTATGATGCATTTCAAATTAATTTTTGTATATGGTATGAGATAGAGATTGAAGTTCATTTTTTTTTTTTTTTCCTGTATGGATATCCAGTTGTTACTCTAACCATTTGGTGAAGAAACCCTTTTCCACATATTGATTACTCTGGCATCTTTGTCTGAATTCAATTAATCTTTTATGTATGGCTCAGTTATTTTATTCCGTTTATCTATATATCTATGTCTTTATGTTTTAAAGTTTTAAGTGGTTTTAAGTTTTCATATCAGATATTATTGGTCCCCAACTTTGTTGTTCTTTTTCAAAATTGTTTTACTATTCTGTGTTCTCTACATTTTGACATGAATTTTAGAAATTAGTGGGCTGATTTCTACCAAAAAAAAAAGCTTTGCATTGATTCAGTAGTTCCATTTGGAAACGATTGACTGACATTTTAATAGTATTGAGTATTCTAATCCATGAACATTATGTATCTCTTTATTAGGTTGTCTTTAAAATCTCTTTATAGATTTTGTTGTACAAGATTTACACAGATTTTGTTAAATTCAACCATAAGTATTTTACGTTTCTAGATTCCATTGTAAATTGTACATTTACATCAATTTCCAATTTTAATTACTAGTATATAGCAGGAAAACTTATTTTTATCATGTTCCTGTATCCTGTACCTATGCTAAATTTGCTTATTAGTGATAGTAATTTGTTTTTGTTTTAAATATATTCTTTAGGATTTATTGTGTATGCAACCATGTCATCTGCAAATAAAAACAAATGTTCTTCTTCCTTTACAGTCTGTAGGCCTTATACTTACTTTTCTTGCCTGACTGAACTGAAGGCTAGAACCTCCAGTTCAAGAATGTTGAATAGAAGTAGCAAAAGCATGCTTGCTTTGTTTTTGATTTTAAGGAAAAGCAGTTAGGTTTTCCTCACTGGTGTATTGTTAGCTGTAGTTTATTCCTAGATGCCTTTTTAAGGTTTAGGAAATTTCCCTCTGTTTTCCTGAGTATTTTTATCATGTATGAATATTGAATTTTGTCAGAATTTTCTGTGTGTGATAGGTCATTTTTCTCCTTTATTCTGTTAATGTGTTGAATTACATTTATTAACTTTCTGTTGTAAAACCAAACTTGCATTACCGAGATATATCCCACTTGGGTATGTTTTATTACAAATTGTTAGATTCAATTTCCTAATATTTTGCTAAGGACTTTTATATCTATGCCAGTAAGAGATACTGGTCTGTAATTTTCTTTTCTTGTAATGTCTTTGTCAAGTTTTGGTATCAGAGTAATACTCTCCTTATAAATTTCCTTCCTCTTCCTTTTTTCTGAAAGAGATTATATAGGATTATTTGTGGGGTTTTTTTTTACTGGTATTATTTATTTCTTAAATGTTTGATATAATTTTCCAATAAAACCATCTGAGCCTGAGAAGTTTTAAATTATGAATTTAATGTCTTTAATAGCTATAGGGAGGTATTCACATTTACTATTTCTTTCTGTGTCAGTTTTAGTGATTGGTTCTTTTAAGCAATTTGTCTATTTTATCTAAGTTGTTAGATGTATTGACATAAAGTTATTGATACTACTTTCTCATTATTCTAATTTTTGTAGAATCTTTATTGGTATTCCCTTTCTCATTCCTGATGCTGATAATTTCTTTCTTCTCTTTTTACTCTTAATCTGTTTAGCTAGGGTTTATCAATTTTATTGATATTTTCAAAGAACCAACTTTTGATTTCATTGATTTTCTCTACTGTTTATTTCCTATTTCACTGATCTCTGAATTTTCTTTTAGTATTTTCTTTATACTATTTGGTTTGGTTCTTTTTTCTAGCCCCTCTTAATTCTATTTCATGAAAGACTTCTTAGACTAGATCCCCTAGCTCTTCTATTGAAGTTTTTACCTGGGGAGTCATTTGGTAATTTTCAAGAACTCTTTCTGGTTTTCTGATTTTTCCTTTTTCACAAGTGTCTGTTCTGGCTATGTGAATGCAAGGTTTTCTTAGTTCTCCCTGAAGCGTCCTTTTTATAAAACAAAATAAAAACCTTCTCTCTGTTCTCTGAATTATCTGTTTCCTCTGGCATCCATTTTCTTCTTTTTCACCTGGGGCTATGTATATATATAGTTGTGTGTCTGTGTGTGTGTGTGTGTGTGTGTCTCTCTTTTTAAGGCTTTTCTCAGATGTCTGGTGATTCTTGGCTCTCTGTTTATATTTGAGGAATAGCCAATAGCATGGCTTGCTCAGGATAGACACAGAGTTTCTGCTTTATGCTGGATGACTGCTGGTGGGCCAGATTATACTGCCTGTCCTTTAGGGCCAGCGCATGGAATGTGTTGCTGAACTCCCCTCCCAAGAAAGTTCATTAATTTCTCTAGCAAAGACCTCTTTTATGTGTGCATATGAGAGTTCTTTGAGCTGTAAGCCATTTGCACACAGGGCTGTGGGGAGGGAATGAGCCCACATAACACTGTTCCCCCATCATGAGAACAGTGTGCAAGTACGGAGCCTTTCCAAGGTTCTTTCGAGTTGGTTGGCTTCTTCCATAGCTGAAGCTCCCACCTCCATCTGGGTTCTAGGCTCAATTTCCTATGCTCAGTTTCATCATCCTATGCTCTTTCATCTGTTTTCAGATTTCCATAAATTTGTAGAAATTTCCCATTTGCTCCTTGTCTCCTTCCCATTTCCTTTGTTGTTATGAAATTGTACCTTTTGTATTTTCTTTGCTTTTCTTTGGATGGTCTCTCCAGATGGTTTTGAGAGATAGATGGGAATCTTATCTTAAACCAATGTACCTCATTCCTTTTTAGCTGCTCTGCATAGTAGTCTATAATGTGCCTGATTTCTACTCCTGTGCTGTGTGCCCCTGGGCAAGTTGTTTAACCTCTGTGTTCCTCCATCTTAAAATAGAGCTTAGTAGTACCTAGAGTTTTTGTGAGGACTAAATGAATTACTGTATATAAAGCCCTTAGAATAATTTATAGCGTAAGTAAGACCCGCATAAAGGTTCTTTTTGCTATGCTTGGGTTGTAGTCTAGTTGTTTGTGCACACCCCACAGTTGGCTCTGTGTGTGTTACACCAGTGCTGTGATTGGTGTCCCAGCTTAGTTTCATGTTCTGGGCACGTTGTGAGAGTCTGTCCGCCAAAGGTCAGCAATGCTGAGGGGAAGCCATCATGCATTCTGGATTTTCATAGAGATACCATGTCACTTTCTTACTGTTGTATCCTCCCACCAATGGTGGATATAAGAATTCTGTTTTTCATCTTGTTTCTAATCTGATAGATGAATGCAGTTGGATAATGTACTTCCATCCTTCAGAGAGCTATGGTAATAATTAAATAAACACATTAAATTAGATTTGTATTTAGACTCTCTTATAATCTTGAGGAGCTGAATGAGGCCCCCTAACTCACCAGGGTTGTGCCCATGAAGCAAGGCAGGTAGAGGCTGGGAGGGGCCGACCATGGTGGTGGAAGAGTTAGAGCTCATCCACAGCCTGAAGCACAGGCCCTCCTGTCACGGCTGAGCCTCATCAGCCCCACCAGCCAGGGCTGAGTTTTACCAAGGCACAAAAAGCAACTTTTTGCCTATGACTGTTGGAAGCTGAGCAGAAGCTTCTGACAGCACCAACCTGTGGTGGCAGCCAAGAAGCACCTTCATCAAGAGCCTCCCACTCAGCCGTGTCACCTCCTTGCCCACACGCACCACTCCATGCCCCAGCTTCTCTGCACAAGTCTTCCTCTGTGGTCCACAGGCAAGTACTGCCACGGGCCACTAGAGCCACGTCCCATCACCATCAAGCCTTTTCTCACCCTCAGCCTTGTCGCACATGCCTCCATATGGAAAACTTGCTCCCCTGAGCAAGTTTGTTCTGTTACCCACTGAACTGGGGGATGTTCAGGCTTGTTATTCTCTCCCTTTATTAGGGAAGTGTACGGGGTAGAGAACTGGAGTCTGAAGGCAATCCCAGTCCTTATCACTCAACAGCACTGACTCCTGAAGGGGAGGGGGCCGTGACTACCAACAGAATAGAACAGAAGGCGAAGATGACATGGCAGCAGGAGGTGTGGTAATGGGGATCGGTGGACACAAAGTGGGTCAGGGAAAGAAAGAGGTGCCACACTAGGTAGGGAGTGACATAGCCATTGCTCTTAGAGCCATCCAGTGGCATTGGTGGGCTAGAATTTGCCCACCTTGCACTAAATGGTTCTGCCTCTCTACTCATGACCTAATTCCACACAACTCAGGGGGCTCAGAAACATTGTAGAAACATGGGTTTAGAAGCTCATGGCATACAAGACATTGGTTTAAGTCTAATTGGAGAGTTAATAGTCTGTATTTCCTGCATACTGCTAATTTCATTTGATGTTAATGGGAATTTGTAATCTGTAAGAGAATCCATGTAGAAATATTTTATGTGTGGAAATATTTTCAGAATATTTTATTGTTACAGTGTGTAAAAGGAGGATGTGGAGGAGTTTTGTGGAGCAAATCAAATTATTTCAGCTTAAACTCAAAAACTTTTCAGGGCTGCATTGTCTTGTGCTAAGACCATCCTTCCAAGAAGGGGGAAACAAGTGTCATGGAAACTTTGTTAAACTCCTCCTTAGAACAGATTTTTCTGAAGTGTGTCTTAGACCTGTAAGAAGATTCACCTGCTGGGTGCTGTATGGATCTTGTTGAACAATAGTCTCCATTGTAAAGGGTTTCTTGACGAGGACTGCGGGATCAGCATTTATAACAGGTCTCCAGGGTTTTAATATTTCTATTTTACAAGTAACAAAGGTCACAAGTAGCACAGTGGGGATATGCTGTTATCTCCCGTTTCATAGGTACTAAGCTGGGAACAAAATGAGGGTTCCTGACCCTTCTTTCTGTGTTCATTCATCCACTGTCTTTGTTAGCAGGAACTCAGTGAAAGTGAGGCAAAGCTTGAGCGATTATTCTAAGATCACACAAAGCTCCCATGGGAGTAGGAAATGGAGGTCGTTGAGTCTTGGTTGATCAGATCCTGAGCCCATTGGGCCCCAGATACACGATGGTACAGCTCTCCCTGTAGCACTGAGCTCCATCACGAGTGGCAGCTTCTCAGAGCACATTAGTTGATGTGATTTCCATCTGGTGCTGATCTCCTTCTTGCAGTCGATTTTATTTGAGAATAGAATTTGTAGTTTAGAGATGGAAAACAGAAAGCATATTGTGAACTAGGAGCCTGTTGGAAACATACATTTATTCTAAAGTGAAACATGAGCACATTTTTGCAATAAGCTCTGCCTGTCAGGGTAAGCTCTGATGTGTGTGGTTAGCATTCAGCTCAGAATTTCGTGTACTAAGTTATTAATCATAGTGTCAAGTTCAATTCTGTAGGAGTCTTCTTATCTACTTTTCTCTCTGAATATTTCAAATTATGATCAAAGCTTTACTCTTTATTAGATTCAGGATTGACTAATTTAGTTTTTGGCAACCGTTATTCTAGATCCTATTAAATGCCGTCCATAAATTGAGATAACGATTGTACCAAAACATGTCAAGTTTATAGAATGGAGATACACTGTTGGGTGATTATCATACTACATTATAGATATCTCTGGAGCAAGATTTACAAGTAACAAATAGTGGAAAGCTTCAAGTATGAAAAATACATACCTACTAACTGCATTTCATTCATAGGAATATTCTACTCCCTTACTCCATGATCACCACTACCTCAGAGACACAGATCAAGTTGACCCTGTGCCTTGATTCATGGTATACAGGCATCTTTGCTTGTATTTTATTTTACTTATTCCCACTTCTGTGGCCCTCCCACCCTGATATCAATGTGCATCTTTCCTTTACACTCATTTATTTAAATTGTATTGTTTTGTGTGTGTTCTTAAATTTACGTGTATAGTTTTGGGCTCTGAGCCTCTAATTATTTTTCACTCATTACTATGTTTATGATGTCTGTGTTGCTGTATATATATATCTTGTTCATTGTTTCATACTGCTGCATAGATTTCCATCTTCTGAATATAGCAGAATTTATTTGTCCATTCTCCTGGTGATGGGCACCTATTCTGCCTCCAAGTCTTTGCTTCTAAAGCCAGTGCTGCATAAGGATGCACAGCCTGATACTTGCTCCCTTGGGCTTACATTGCAGCTCAAGTGGAGAAAATGCCCAGGGTTAGCAGTTGGCTAGCATCTTGCAGGTAAAAATTAGTGCCACCCGTGGAACATGGAACTTTTAGAGCTTTAAAGTATGTACATTTTGTGTAACAGATGACATTCGAAAGTGCCGTTGAGATTACTATTAATTACAAACAGTACTGTCTGAAGTCTATTTTTGTGGCGTCCTTTTCCTTTTCTTCTCATGCCTGTGCAGGTGCCGCTGACTGGTACTCCCTGCCGAGCACCGGGTTCCATGGGAGGGAGCCAGCCTGAGGTATCTGAGGAGTGGACAAAAGTAGCGCATCAGGTTCTATTTAAAGAAATTAATTATTTCGCCATGTAGCAGATATTTAAGTGTTTTTTTATGTTAAATATTCTCTTTGTTTTTCTTCATCTTCATGCATCAGAAATTAAAGTTAACATTTTGTTCTGTTACACTTCGACCTTGCTCTAGATTAGCTGTGCCTGGAGTATATCACTCTACAGTGTAAATACAGCCTCACCTACCAGGATATTATAGCTGTTCTTTATATGTCTTGTTCATCTTTGTGCCCTAAGACCTAGAGTCTGAGCCTGATGCCAAAAAAGAGAAAGAAGGTTTGGGACCAATGTTTGGTTAATTCTGTTGTTATGTTTGGAAATTCTGTAAGCCCAGCTTATTCAGAAACTCAGGAAATCAAACACGCAGTTCTGGGAGGGTCTTCACATAGGAAAAGGGCAAGAGAATAATAACCAGCAGGTCAGATGAGTTTAATTCAGCTGGTCTGAAGAAGGATGTGTGGGATGAAAGCTGTCCCGTGGGGCTGGCCCTCTACCTCTGCTGACCAGCCCACATCCAGTGTGTAGTCCTGGAGGACCTTCGGGCCTGGCTGACCGTCACTCTCTGAGGACCCTTTCTCTGGTGCACCTCTTTGTGCATGCTTCCTTGCCATAGCAGCCCACTTCCTTGACCTCTCTCCTGCAGGGCCCTGTCTGACCCCTGACATCGGCCCTCATGCCAAGGTCATGCCCTAACTTTGTCGGTGCATTTGGCACCTGACTGGCCGGAATTAAAACTCATCACTGGCCTCAGGTGGCCACTTGTGCCGCCTGACAGTCATGTGTGTTTCTTGGCCCGTCCTCTTTCCCACTCTGCTGGATGACCATGGCAAGCCTTCTCACCTCGCAGTCCTCCAGTGCCGCCCTCCCTGCTCCCTCTCTGCTGGTGACCTTCCTTCCCATGCTCCTGCACCTACTCAAGCATCTGACCTTCTCTCCTGTTCCTGCGGGGAACTGCGCCTCTAAGCATGTCCCACGCATGGGCTGGACCCCTTCTGTCACCTCTCAAGCATGTGCCGCCTCTGTCCTCCCTGCCCCCCACCCCCGCATCCCCACTTCCCATCCCCGTCAGTGGCACACAAACATATGCCCGCGCTTCTCTCCCTTCTTGACCTCACACCTCCCTCCAGTTACTGCCCCACTTCTGTTTAAACAACAATCCTTTAGGAAAAAATGCCCACTCTCGCAGTCTCCAGTTATTCTTCTTACCTTTTCTCTTTACCATCACTCCGCCAAAATGCCATTGCTCAAGGCCACCAATGACCAGCATTGCTGACACCTTCGTCATTCCTCAGGCCTCATCCTACTTGACTCCCTTCTCCTGCAGACACCTTTCTGTTTGACATTCGTCACCTGCTTTTCCTCCTGCCTTTCTGGCCACTCTTCCTTAGTGTTTCTCTCTCCCTCTCTGCTTCTTGCCATCTCCTCCCTCTTCCCTGTGTGTGCATGTGCATGTGCGTGTCTACATGTGCACGTGTGTTTCTGACCCCCTCTGCCCTGTGCGGCTAGGACTGCCTCAGACCCCATCTTTGGACCCATCTCCTGATCTGCATTCATCCCCTTGGTGATCTCTTCTCAGTTACAAGTGCTATTTAAATGCTTTTGAATCTCACATTTTTATTCACAGCTCTGTAAACAAAAGTTCCTGTTTGACTTTTTTATTAGGGTTAAGGGTCTCAAAATTAATATTTCCAAAGATAAGCTCCTAGTGTCCCTGAAGCCACCCTTTCTGCAGACTTTTCTGTCACGGTCAGTGGAAACTTCATCTTTCCAGTGGCTTAGGCCTAAAACCTCAAGTTCCCCAGCTCCCCACTTTCTCCTGTCCTGTCTGTCTGCAGGATAATCCACCTGGCTCCCCCTTCAGAGCCAGAGCGCTTCTCTCACCATGCCCACTGCCCCCCACTGGGCACAAGCCACAGCCATCTCTCATCATCCCCTCGCTGGCCCCTGCTGCTACCCTCCCTCCCTAGTCTAGTCTCAACACAGCAGCCATTGTGGTTTGTTAATCACTTTACCCAGACCATGTTATTCTTCTGCCCAGAAACTTCCAACAGGTTTCCATTCCATGCACTGTAAAGCCTGTGGCCTCACAGTGACCCATGAGGCTCCCCCCCCCCCCCCCCGATCCAGCCCCATGTTTACCTCTCTCTCAGTCTCAGTTCCTCCCCTTCATTCACTCCAGTTGAGACATACTGGCCCTCCTCATTCTTTGAACAGCCTTTCAGGCTACTGCCCTTGCTTTTCCCTCTAACGTGCTTTCCCCACCGATGTCAGCATGCCCAGCTTCTTTACCTTCTTTGGGTCTTTGTTCAACGCTCAGCTTCTTGGCAAGGCCTGTCCTAGCTATCCTTTCTGAATTTAGCCCTCCTCCCAATACTTCGTATTCTCTTTTTTGCTTCCTAAGTGATACTTATCAATCTCTGACAGACTGTATGTGTTACTCATATACAGTTTAATTATCTGTCTCCTGCATAAAGCTAAGCTCCAACCAAGCTTTAGTTCAATTGAGATTCCTCAGCACCTCAAACAGTGTCTAGTATGTCGTGGGTGCCCAGGGAGCATTCATGATGAGTGAATGCACATAGCAGTTACTTTCAAAAGAATACCCTGTGTGATACTGGTGTAAGGACAGACTTACAGACTAATAGAATAGAATCGAGAGTCCAGAAACAAACCCCCACGTAGATTTTCAATAAGCGTGCCAGGATAACTCCATAGAGAAACAATACTCTTTTCAACAAATGGGGCTGGGACACCTGGATAGCCACATGTGAAAGAATGAAGTTGGACTCCTACTAACACCAGATATAAAAATTAACTCAAAATGGACCAGAGACCTAAATACAAGTGCAAAAACTACAAAGTTTTTAGAACAAGCATCGACGTAAATCTTCATGCCATTGAGTTAGGCAGTGGTTTCTTAAACATGACCCCCAAGTACAGATAACAAAAGACAAAAATAGATAAGTTGGACATCATAAAAATTTTAAAGGTTTGTGCTTCATAGGACATCATCAAGAAAAGGAAAAGACACGAACAGAAAGGGAGGAAAGTTTTATAAACATATATCTGATAAAGGACTTATATCTAGAATATATAAAGAACTCATTAATAAAAAGACAAATAATTTTAACATGAGCAAAGGATCTAAAGAGACATCTTTTCCAAAGATGAAAAATGGTCAATAAGCACATGTAAAGATGTTCATATCATTAACCATCAGAAAAATACAAATCAAAACCAGAATGAGATACTTCACACTCATAGGAATGTTATAATAAAAAAGCAGATAACACTGGGTGCCTGGTGGCTCAGTCATTAAGCGTCTGCCTTCAGCTCAGGTCATGATCCCAGGGTCCTGGGATCAAGCCCACATCAGGCTCCCTGCTCCGCAGGAAGCCTGCTTCTCCCTCTCCCACTCCCCCTGCTTGTGTTCCCTCTCTTGCTGTGTCTCTCTCTGTCAAATAAATAAATAAAAGATTAAAAAAAAAGATAATAGCAAGTGTTGGCAAGCATGTGGAAAAATTGGAACTCTTATACATTGCTGGTAGGAATGTGAAGTGGTACAGCCACTGTGGAAAACAGTCTAACAATTCCTCAAATATTAAACATAGAGTTAGCATATGATCCATCAATTCTACTCTTGGGTATATACTCAAATGAAAACATATGTCCACACAAAAATTTGTACAATAAAGTTCAGAGCATCATTATTGATTTCCCAAAGGTGGAACCAACACATATGTCCATCACCTGACAAATGGATAAATAAAATGTGGTTTGTTCATCCAATTGGATTTATTAGATAGTAAAAAGAAATGAATTACTGGGGCACCTGGGTGGCTCAGTCGTTAAGCATCTGCCTTCAGCTTGGGTCATGATCCCAGGGTCCTGGAATCCAGCCCCGCATCAGGCTCCCTGCTCCGAGGGAAGCCTACTTCTCCCACTCCCCCTGCTTGTGTTCCCTCTTTCGCTGTTTCTCTCTGTCAAGTAAATAAATAAAATCTTTAAAAAATAAAAGAAATTAATTATTAATACACATTACAACATAGGTGAAAGTTGAAAACATTATGCTAAGTTAAAAGTCAGTCACATATGATTCCATTTATATGAAATGTCCAAAATAAGCAAATCTATAGATATAGAAAGTAGGTTAATGATTGTTTAGATTTAGGGGACATGGGGGATTGGTAAATGATAGCTAAGGAGGGGTATAAGGAAATCGTTCTGAAATTGACTGTGGTGATGGTTGCACAACCCTGTGAATATATTAAAAGCCATTGAATTATACACTTTAGATGGGTGAATTATAAACCAATGAAGCTATTTTTTAAAAAGGAGAATGCATTTACAAGCCTAGAAAGTGTAAGGGAAGTCTCTTTTAGAATTGCCCTGCAGCCTATTTTATTAGTAATATCTTTAGCTTTTGAGGGTGGATTTGACTTTTAGAACAGGAAAAATAATTTGGTACCAAATCTTGGGAGTTTACTGGGTGGCCAAACTGCATAATAAAATTGGAAATAGAACACCAGTGACAACAAAAAGCCATTTTCACTCACTCACTCTGGCTGTACATCTAAGAGTTCCAAAAATCTTCTGTGATTTTTCCATTACAGTTCTTTAAAATAATTATAGAGCCTCCTGGACTCATTGCTAATGTGAACAACAGCTATATGATTGTATAAGTCCTAGTGTATTTAAAATTCCTCTATATTACTTTATAGTCTCATCCAAGTGCATTTGGATTCCTCAACTACATTGAAGGGTCCTTGCATGGGTTTGTGTTGTACTTCTTTTGTAACCTCTCCCACCCCTCTGCTACCCCATCCTCCATCTCTAACCACCATGCCTAGACAAAGCCATAAGAAAGGTGCTTTAAAATCCTCATTATTTGACTAATTGCTGTCAGAGTTCACTTTCCCTGGGAAGCAGACTCTGATACAGAAGCTAGTGTGGAGGACGTTTATTAGGGACGGCTCTCGAGAATCACCACCTGAAAAGAAGGGTAAGAAGCAGGAAGGAGCAGAGGGAGAAGGTGGGCAGCAGTACAGTCTCAACAGAGACCTCAGCTGATTCCACACTTAAGCTGGGATAATCCTGCATAGTTGTCCCAAGTTGGGACACAGTGGCCAGGCTTTTTTTTTTTTTTTTTTAATATTTATTTATTGTTATATGCAACTGATGAATCACTAAATTCTACCTCTGAAACTAATAGTTAACTATTAGTTATTTAATAAAGTATATGTTAATTAAATTGAATTTAAATAAAAAAATTTTTAAAAGATTTATTTATTTGAGAGAGTGCGAACAGAAGGAGGGGCAGAGGGCAAGAGAGAAAATCTCAAGCAGACTCCCTGCTGAGCACGGAACTCCCTCTCAAGACCCTGGGACCATGACCTGAGCCAAAATCAAGAATCAGATGCCTAACTGACTGAGCCACCCAGGTGCCCCTCAGTGGCCAGGCTTTTATTCTTCACCCCTCATAAACTAGTCATTGAATACAGGTTGCCTCAGAGGAAGGGTAGACATTGGTGTGCCTTCCAGCAGCACCCTCAAAACCTGGGGGACTACGTCCTATAGTCCTGATAGGGCATTTAGAAGGCATGTTCCTGCATTCCCTACAATTACTTTATACTCCCAAGTATTACTCCTCTCAAGATTCAACCCCTTAAGCAACTGTTGCTGTGGCAGTAGGCTTAGAGGCCACAATTCAGATGTTATAAATTTGTGCTGGATATACTTTGAAAATAAGGGAAGTTTCTTCCTACCAGATCAGCATTAACTTTAAGATTATATAAGATACTTGCTATCAATACTATTTTATAAAGCCTAAGTAGTAGAAGAGAATGCCTGGACTCACCAAACATCTAGTCCATTCACAGAAGTTCATCTGTGAATACAGTAGAAGCTAAGGAATTTATGACCAACATGCAGTTTTTCAGAACTGTGCCACAGTTTGATAGAAGCACTTTTTTTTTGCATTTTTTTAAATTTTATTATGTTATGTTAGTCACCATACATTACATCATTAGTTTTTGATGTGTATAACACCCAGTGCTCCATTCACTTTTTAACCTACTGCTGTATTATATCACAAAAGATGGCACAAGTGTTCTCGATAATATTTTCTAAAGCACAGGGTCCTTTAATATGGCTTTGGTTCATGTGGGCTTGAATATTATGTTCAGGAATCTTATTTGAAGTTTATCACTTGATTTTTTAAAATGTATCACAAATGACAAAGTTATTGATATAAGATTCCTTTATTATAAGCAGGGAACTCTCTAAGATACCTGATTCTAGTACAGGTGAAAAGCCAGATATGTAATTTTTCACAGCTTCAGGAATCAGATTTTCTGTATTTTCAGTGGCATTCACAGACGTATAGACAACAATTTGTCTACTTGATTCTAAAAACAATGGTAAAGACTAGTAGAACAAAAGTCGATTGTTTTCCCATCTACCAGCAGTGAAAATTGGAATTTGAAATTTAAAATACAATACCATTTACATTAGCACTCCCCCCCCCAAAAAAAGTTTAAATATTTAGGCATAAGTCTAACAAAATATGTGTAAGATCTTGATAAGGAAAATTATAAAACTCCGATGAAATAAATCAAAGAAAATATAAGTAAATGGAGAAATAGTCCATGTTCATGGATGGCAGTTTCTTACAAAGCTAAACATACTCCTTATCATACAATTTGGCAATTGCCCACCTAGATATTTACCCAACTAAATAAAAAGATGTTAAGATGTCAATTCTTCCCAACTTGATCTATATAGATTCAATGCAGTCTCAATCAAAATTCCAGCAAGCTCTCTTATGGATACCAACAAATTGATTCTACAGTTTATATGGAGAGGCAAAAGACCCAGAATAGCAGACACATACTGAAGAGGAAGAACAAAATCAGAGGACTGACACTACCTAGTTTCAAGACTTACTATAACATTTCAGGAATTAAGACTGTGGTATTGGCAAAAGAATAGAGAAATAGATAAAGGGAGCAGAATAGAGGGACCAGTAATATATCCACATATATTAATCAACTGGTCTTTGACAAAGGAGCAAAGGTAATTCAATGGAGAAAAGATGGTCTTTTCAACAAATGGTGGTGAACAACTGGACATCCACATGCAAACTAGTGAATCTAGACACACACACAGACCTAAACCCTTCATAAAAATTAACTCAAAATGGATCAGAGACCTAAATGTAAAACACAAAAGTATAAAACTTCTAGAAAATCTGGGTGACCTAGGGTTTGGCAATGATTTTTTTGATACAGTTCCAAAAGCATGAAAGAAATAATTGACAAGTTGGGCTTTTTTAAATTAAAAACTTATGCTCTGCAAAAGATAATGTTGTAAGAGACTGAAAAGACAAGCCACAGACTGGGAGAAAATATCTGCAAAAGATAACTTTTTTAAAGGACTTGTATCTAAAATATACAAAGAACTCTTAAAACTCAGCATAATAAAACAACCCATGAATAAGCAATCCAACAGCTCATTCATTGCTGGTGGGAATGCAAAACTGTATAGCCTTTATAGATTGGATTCTTTCACTTAGTTGTGGAAGACAATTTGGCAGTTTCTTACAAAGCTAAACATACTCCTTATCATACAATTTGGCAATTGCCCACCTAGATATTTACCCAACTAAATAAAAAACATGTCCACATGAAAATCTGCATATGGATGTTTATAGCAGATTTATTCATGATTGATGAAAATTGGAAGCAATCAAGATGTCCTTTAACAGATGACTAGATAAATAAGCTATGGTACATCCATAGAAATGGAATGTGTTTCAGTGTTAAAAAGAAATGAGCTATCAAGCCATGGAAAGATGTAGAGGAAACTTAAATGCATATAACTAAATGGAAGAGTTCAGTCTGTAAAGGCTACAGTCATGTATGAATCCAACTATATGACATTGTAGAAAAGGCAGACTGTAGTGACAGTAAAAAGATTAGTGGTTACCAGAGGTTTGAGAGAAGGGAGGAAGGATGGGATGAGTAGGTGACCCACAGATGTTTAGGGCAGTAAAACTATTCTTTATGATAAGTAATGGTGGGTACATGACATTATGCATTTGTATAAACCCATACAATGAAACTTGATTTGAACTGTGGACCTTAATTAATAATAATGTGTCATTATTGGTTCATCAATTATGACAAATGCACCACACTAATACAAAATGTTAATAATAAGGGAAACCGAAGGAATGGAGGGTATATGGGAACTCTGTACTTTCTGTGCAATTTTTTTCAAAACTAAAACTGTTCTAAAAATAAAATTTCTTAATAAAAAATAATAGCAAAACATCATTAGAATTTGACATGTTCCAATATAAATTAGGTTAATGTAAGCCAAAGACATGAGGTCTTTATCCTTGTACAGAACTGAATAGATGTATTTTCTTCTTCCTCTCCTTACTTTTTTTTCCTTCCTTCAATCCTCCAACCTTCCCAGGTGCTTTTCATTGTGAACAGGAAGTTCACATTAATAAAATTCAGATGGTGTTAAAGCATATAAATAGATGCTCAACACCACTCAGAGTAAGAAATGCAAATTGAAACTAAACTGAAACACCAGTTGTCACCTATCAGCCTAGCAGAAATCCACAAGAGGGATATTATCCTGGGTCTACACAGGGGAAGCAAGTACCGCATACTCAGCTGCTGGGAGTGCATACTGGCTCAACACCACATATGAAACAATTTGGCAAAATATACTTGAATTATAACTACATGCATCCTTGGACCCAGCAATTCTATATTTGGGATTTTATCCCACAAATATATTTGCATATGTACAAAATGATAAATACATGGGGTTATTCACTGCAGCATCCTTAATGATAACAAAATACTGGAAATAACGTAAATGTCCATCAGGGTTAAGTAAATTATCGTTGCTTTCTGTGTACCAGTATGGAAAAGCATCTGGGGTGCCTGGGTGGCTCAGTCAGTTAAGTGTCCAACTCTTGATTTCGGCTCAGTTCGTGATTTCAGGGTCCTGGGATTAAGCCCTGCACAGGGCTCCGCACAGAGCGGTGAGTCTGCTTATCCCTCTCCCTCTGCTCCTACCCCATCAATAAATAAATAAAATCTTTAAAAAAAATATGGAAAGAGCTCTGATATTAGTAAGTCAAAATCAAAGTGCAGAACAATATTGCTGTGTGCTCTTTTTATGTAAAGATGGAGAAAAGTAATGACATATTCCTATTTACTTATGTGTGTGAGCACGGGACACAGAAGGGCACTGGCAGGCAGGGGTAGACGGGCAGAGGGAGATTTTTCACTGGCTAGCTTCCCCCCCCCCCAAACAATACCTTTAAATATGTATTTCAAAAACCTAATTATAAATATATACATTTTTAAAATAATTCAGAATAGCTAGGAAAAATTGCCTTTGCTATTGTCAAGCCTTAGAAATTATTTTTATCTGCGTATGAAAATCCCTCCCTTGGGTGTCTCCAGCAGGGTGATTGCTAGTGTTATTTTGTAACTGTGAGGATCCCTGGTGCAAACCTGACTTTGCCAAAGAGGTAGTTCAGATTTCTCTGCTCTTCTAACAGTAATGTTCATTAAGCATATCTAGTTGATTTGTTTAAGAAAGAAAAAAGTAACAAACTAGTGTTTTAAGAAAATATGCCAGGGAAGAATATAAAGTTTAACTTTGATCTTTAAAAAAAAAAAAGTGTAGCTGTAGAGTTCTAGCCTTTTTCTTTGACAGCAACTCTACTCAGTTCTATGAAGTTTCTCTCTTTTTGAGCAAAGACTGTCAAGCTGGCTTTATTTTTTACCTCCTCTTTCTTCTACATCCACTGCCTCTGTGCAGCTGTTTTTCCCACTTCCTTTGCTCTGGCAAAGAAGTAAGATGTTACATTAAGGCAAAACCTGACAAGTGCCAGATATCGCTGGTAAGTTCTACAAGGAGTAGACATGATCCTAGTGAGCCCCAGGGGAAATGCAAGGTAGGAAGCATTCTTTATTGAAGCCACCCCTAATGTACACTGAAATGTAGGACAGAAGCCCTACAGAAGCAAATGGCAGTGGAGGCTGTAGGCTTGCCAATCAGCAGCTCTTTCTAAGAACTGCACGCACCAGTGTTAGCTCTGTGTGTCTCCCTCTGCTCGGCTTCTTGCCTTCACTCTCACCAGCGTTTGGACAGCTCCTGAGAAACTGACAACACAGACAGGATGCACTACCTCTGCTGTAGGGAGCGTGCGCATAGGTTTGAAGCCGTAGGACCTGAGAACTGGTTAGCAAGTATTTAGCTGAGCTGTTTTTAGAAGCGTTCTTTCAAACCCTAGTTTGTTTTACCTGAAATTTTTCAGGAAATGTGTATGATAAGAGTTTTTTAAATAATTTTTTTAAGAATCTCTTTAGATTTACTGGGAAGTTGGCATAGTAGTACAGATACTTCTCATATACCTGCTATTTCCCCTATTTTTAATATCTAACATTAGTATAGAATAATTAGTGAACTATTACTAATACATTATTATTAACTGAAGTTCATAGTTTATTCAGATTTCCTTACTTTTTTCTAAGTGTCCTTTTTGTGTCCCAGGATTCCATCCAGGCTACTCTATTACATTTAGTTGTCATGTCTCCTTAGGTTCCTCTCGGCTGTGACAGTTTCTCAGACTTTCCTTGTTTTTGATGACTTTGACAATTTTAAGGAGTACCAGTCAGTATTTTGGAGAACATCCGTAAATTGGGATTTGTCTGATGTTTTTCTTGGCCTCTGGGTTTGGGGGAGGAAGACCACGAGGTGAAGTGCTCTTCTCATTACATCATACCAGAGGCACACACTGTCAACATGACTTATAACTGTTCACCAGGTGAGGGAGTGTGTGTCAGGTTTCTGCACTGTGAAGTTGCTCTGTTGTCCTCGCTCCATATTGTACCCTTTGGAAGGAGGTCCCTACGCTCAGCTCACACTTAAGGAGTGGGACATTATGCTCAACCTCCTTGAAGGCTGAGTATCTATATCAATTTTTTGGAATTCTTCCACAAGGAAAATTTGTCCCTCCTTCCCCATATATTTATTTATACGATCATTTATTTGTATCAATATAGATTCATGGATATTTTATGTTTTGGGTTATTGGCCTTTGGGGGCTCTTTTAATTGACTCCTGTGTCTCTTTGACAACCCCCCCCATTATTGTGTATGTGTGTATGTGTTTCCTTTTTTGAGCACTCCCTTACTTTCTGGCATGATTAAATGCTCCAGGCTCATCTTATGTATTTCCTGCTCCAGTCCTAGAATCAGCCATTTCTCCAACGAGCTCTGGTTCCTTGTATTGGAGAATGGCATTAGAAACCAAGATCTGGGGTGCCTGGGTGGTGCAATCAGTTAAGCATCCAACTCTTGATTTTGGCTCAGGTCATGATCTCAGGGTCGTGGGATCAGGCCCCACGTCCATCTCCACGCTCACCATAGAGTCTGCTTGAGAATCTCTCTCCCTCTGCTCCTCCCACTTGTGCTCTCTCTCTCGAATAAAAATAAATAAATCTTAAAAAAAAACAAAAACAAAAAACAAAAAAAAACAAGATCTGGGTGCATTCCTTTGCTTTTAACCCATCTGAGTCTTTGTATTTAAGGTGGATTTCTTGTAGATAACATATAGTTAAGCTTTGCTTTTTATCCACTCTGGTATTCTCTGTCTTCTAATTAGTATATTTAGACCACTTACATTTAAAATGATAATTGATATAGTTGGGTTAATATCTACCATGCTTTTAACTGTTGTCTATTTGTTGTATTTGCTTTTTATTACTTTTTTCCCTGCCTTCCCTAGTTTTACTTAAGCATTTTACATGATTCAGTTTTATCTTTTCTATTAGCCTATTAATTATACTTCTTAAAACAGTTTTTAGTGGTTGCCATCAACTTTAAAATGTACATTTCATCAAAATGACCACCTTCAAATAACACCATACCAGTTCACATATAGTATAGGTACCTTATCACACAATATTCTCAATTCGTTCCTCTTGTCCTTGTGACACAGCTATCATTCATTTCACTTATCCATGTGCTATAATCACCCAATACATTGGTCCTGTTCTTGCTTTAAATAAGCAGTTATGTTTTAGATCAGTTGAGAAGAGAAAATAGGAGCGCCTGGGTGGCTCAGTCGGTTAAGCGTCCGACTCCTGATTTCCTCTCAGTTCGTGATCTCAGGGTTATGAGTTCAAGCCCTGCATCAGGCTCTGTGCTCAACGTGGAGCCTGCTTGGAATTCTCTCTCTCCCTCTCCCTCTGCCCCTCAACTCCCCACTCCTTCTCCCTTTCTTTCTCTCTCTCTCTCAAAAAAAAGTAAGAAAAAATAAAATGTCTTACCTTCATTTGTTCCTTTTCTGACACTTTATTTCTATAGATCTAATTTCCTGACCTACATCATTTTCCTTCCACCTGAAGAACTTCTTCTAACATTTCTTGCAGAGCAGCTCTGGTGGCGATGCATTTCTATTCGTGTCTGTCTGTCTCTTCTGCCCACCCCCCAGAGTAGTAACTTGTAGAAATACACACTTACAGAAAGTCTTTCTCCTTCACTTTGAAAGATAATTTTGCTGGATGTAAACTCTGGTTTGGCGGGGGTTTCTTTCCACACTTTATAAGCACTTCATTTCATTCTCTTCTTGCTGGCATGGCTTCTGTTCTTAGCCTTGTTCCCCTGTACACAAGGTGTTTTTCTGCCCTCTGGCTTCTCTCAAGATTATCTCTTTGGTTTTTTGCAGTTCTGAACATGATATATGCCTGGGGATAGACTTTTGGCATTTATCCAACTTGATGTTTTATGAGCTTCTTGGATCTTTGATTTGAGGTGTATCATTAATTTTGGAAGGTTCTCAGGTACTATTTCTTCAAATATTTCTTCTGTTCCATTCTTTCTTTGTTCTCCATCTGGGATTACAATTAGGCCTATGTTACACCTTTTACTGTTGTCTCACAGTTGCTGGGTATTTTCTTGTTGGCTTTTTTTGTTGTTGTTGTTTTCATTCTTTGCATTGATTCAGACTGGGAAGTTTCTTCTGACCTATCTTCAAGATTGCTGATTTTCCTCAGCTGTGTCCAGTCAACTGATGATCCAATCAAAAGCATTGTTCATGTCTTTTAGAGTTTTTGATTTCTAGCATTCCATTTTGATTGTTTCTTACATTTTCCACCTCTCTACTTACATTATTTGTTTGTTCTTACATTTTGTCTACTTTTCCCAGGAGAGCCTTAACAATATTAACCATAGTTATTTTAAACTCGGTTTAAACTCTGTTTAAACCCTGTCTGATAATTCCAGAATCTGTAATGTCTGAGTCTGGTTCTGATGATTTCTTCATCAGAGTGTTTTTCTTGTCTTATGGCACACCTTATAATCTGTTGTTGAAAGCCAGACATGTTGTATCAGGCAATAGAAGCTGAGGTAAATAGGCCTTTGGTGTCAGAATTTGTGTTTATCTGGCTAGAAGTTGGGCTGTACTTGATGTTTATTTTGGCCATAGATACCAGAGGCTTTAAGTTCCCATTGTGTCCTTGTTTTTGTCTCCCTCTTTATGTTAGGCTTCCCTATGTTTCCCTCCTCAGAGAAAGTGT
Source organism: Mirounga leonina (assembly GCF_011800145.1). NCBI lineage: Eukaryota > Metazoa > Chordata > Mammalia > Carnivora > Phocidae > Mirounga > Mirounga leonina. The sequence goes on from NW_023270268.1 coordinate 1,263,759, forward strand.
GTCTTGCAGCTCTTTTAACTGTAATGCACTGTTATACTGGAACCCTGTCAGTGTGTGATAAGCTGTTGAGGAGGGGACGAATTCTCTGATCTTCAGATCAACCCTCAGTCTTTAGGTGAGGCAGTGTTTCAGGAGAGTGGTCTCCAAAAGTGTTGTTACATGAGTAGAGCTCTCTCCCTGCCCCCTGCATCCTTCCCTGGCACCCTTGCCAGTCCTCCCTCTGTTTTGTTTTTGTTTTTGTTTTTCCCTGCATGAGACAGGAAGACTGGAGGGGGCAGGAGTAGGGAGGAATTTCCTCACTGCAGCTGGAATCATGGTCCAGAATTTGCCCTGGCAAAGTCCTTCCTCCTAGAGAGTAAGCCTTTTGTATAGAGAAGGCTGTGAACAATGTTTCATAATGCCTACTCTTCCTCTCTCCCTGTAAGACCTGTGAGGCGATCCTTCTTCTATTCTCACCATGAGAACCTGGTTGGGTTCCTGGAGGGAATGCGTATGAAAGTTTGGGGCCCCTAGTACTGTGCGCTTTAATGGTTCTCACTCATGTTAGTCATGCTCGGCCACCAGCAATTCATCAAAGTCACCTTTTAAGTATTCCTATCAGTTTATGGCTCTGGCAGTTTCCATTCTGAGTAAGTACATCTTGGTTGCTATAGCTCTCTGGATGCACCTGTCTCCCCAGATTTTGGGTGGTGGTTCACCCTCAGTTCTTCAACAGGTCCAAGAAAAGTAATTGGTCTTCCATTTGTCCAGTGTTTTCTTGTTGTATTGACAGGAGTGATAACTTCCAAGCTTTTTTTACATGTTGGAGCTAAAACCAGAAGTGTTCAAAAGTCTTTTTTCAAGAGATGTTATTGGGGTTTCATATAAAGTTGTCAGTTACCAAAATAGTAAATCAAAGCATATATTCAGTAGTAAATATGCTAAATTTTGTTTTAGGGAAACATGAAGCAAATGTTTCAATAACTAAGCAAACTATTTGCTCACTGATGGCAGCAGTGAAAGGTCCACTGGGGCGGAGACAGAAATCTGAGGCCCTCCTGCATCCCTGGTCTTTCTGGCTCCTCTCCTTTGCAGAGTAGATTTTCCCATGATAGTGGGCCTGAGGCTCAGTTTACTGACTCTCTATCACCCGCCACCCAGTTAATCAGCTGATACCTCTGGTGTGGTTTGGTACCTGAGATGTAAAGCCCATTGTTTCTTGGCACAAGTTCTCAATTTAGAATCATATTTTGGTGAGAGACATTTATCCAGCAGCATTTCTCCTAAAACTGCTGATAGTGACATTGTGGCCTTCAGCAGAATATGTATATATGCGGATGACCGGTATTAACTGGATTAGAATGAGGACTTACAAAGATGAAAGTGAGAGGAGGTGCTTTCTCTTTTCATTTATAAACAGATAACCATCTGATTTTTAGGGGGCTCCATTGAAGGACACTAACATTCTTTGCAGTAATTTCTTCCTTCAGAAGAATGCCTGATTAGTTAAATACCTGCCACTAAGGTTTAGATGCCCAAACTGAGTTGAAGGTGGTCAGAAACCAATTTGACAAAATAGTAACATAGTAACTTTAGAAAGGAGCATTTCTGTATCTTGACTACTCACCATTTGTCAGGTGCGACAGTGGGAAACAAGGCTCACCGACTTGCACGGCGTCCTGCCCTCTCTGCAGATGCCTGCCTGGCTCCCCAGCCTGTGTCTTCATCCACAGTGTCTTCACAGAGCACGCCCGGGCAGGTAGTATGGGGGGGCAACAGCAATGCATAGAGTGAAGAACCTAGAACTTGGCTCTCAGCCCTGACACGTAGTCCCTGAAGGTTAGGTTCTTGCCCTTGAAGTGATTAACTTTAATTGAAAGGCTCTCCCAGCATCCTACAGCTCTAAAATCTGTAATCCTGATGGGGCAAGAGACATCACTATCCAGCAGGTGGCTCTTACATGGAAGCTCTTCGCCATGATTTCCTTCTCTACATATCAGTTGGGCTTCACAGCCACTGTGTAGCATAGTGAGAGGAAAGGAGGCTGATGCTCCAATGGAGGAGAAGGAAGAAGCACACGCCTGGCAGGGATGGCACAGAAGCAGCGGCCCCTGCAGGGGGCACATTTCAGAGGCCAGGTCCACATAGGCCCTTGGCAAATGGAAGCTGGTCCAAAGCAGGCAGGTAGAACCAAGAATATGGGACAGAGCTTTCTGCCCAGTAGTGTCAAAGAAATGCCAGGTAGCTTTACTTCATGGTTGGTACTTGAGGAAGCATTATTAAACATGACTGGCTCTCATTTAGTTCCATAATGAACAAATTGTTCCAATGGCCGTAGCATCTAAATTAGAAGGAAAACAACAACAACAAAACTAGAAGGAAAACAAAAGACTAAGAGGGAAGGAGATGAAGTCTGTGAACAGAGAGCCATCCCGAGATCACAGCTTTATGTCACATATGTCACATCCTACTGTCACCACGGTGAAGGGAGAAGAACTCTGCTCCTGTCTTGTACCTTGTACCTTGTACCTGTAGCGTGGGATCCCCACTGCCATTGGGCCTTTGAGACTTTCTTCCAACTACAAAGATTCTTCCAACTATATAGCATATAGTTGGATCTTGTTTTTTTATCTAAACATTTAGCTGCTCTGTGTTTTTTGGAGAGTTTAATCTATTAGCATTTAAAGTAATTACTGATACTAGCAAAATTTCTGTTGCCATTTCACCATGCCTGTCTATCTCCAAATATAAACAGTGTTTCATGAGGCCAGTAAGTGAAGGACAGTTTATTTGGCCCTGGACCACATCTTCAAAGGAACAGTAATTCTGTTTCACATGTGGAGTCTCCTGAGCCTTGCCCTCCTCACTGTCTGTCACTGACCAGGCAAGCGTTAGGCAGGTAACTTCAGGAGGCTGACTGTGTGTCTTCCTTGCACTGTGGTAGAACCGCCACCCTCACACGACCCTTGGAGGGCACCATGACTAGCCTTTGTGACTGATGATTTAGCGCCCACAGGTGTTTCTCCAGCGTGATTTAAATTCTCACTTGATTGTCCAATTTAAGTAAATGAAGTAAGTATATAGTGAAACTAAACCACAGTCTTAGGATATCACTTTGCTTGTAGGCCTTAGAAAACATTTCCAAGTACACAGTTATTAAGTGTTGCTTGGTTTTTTTCTTTGTCGAGTGATCAAAATAATTGTTGGAAAAACAAAACAAACTCCAAATAAAACATAACCCTCCTACAGATTGCACTTGTTTTCACAGTCATCAAATCTGGCCTAGAAACTGCTTTGTGCATGAAATGTGACTCTGAATGGGAAGAGAACAAGTTTTGCACATGTAAATCCCTTCAACACTGCATAGGACCTGCTCTTGGATGACACTGGGAGTGCCAAAGCCTTGAAAGCCAGCTTCTTCACCCCATTGACCAATGACAACACCATCACTCAGGGTCCTTCACCTATGAGGATCCTCTTTTGTTAGCAAGTCTCAACAATGGAGATTATATTTTAAAAGGGAAGAGCTGATGAAGCATTCGGCTTAATTTACTTATAACCCTTTAATTCCTTCTATTCATTTGGTCTAATTGGCATTGGTTCTATTAAGTGGTAAGATAGAGGAAGAGGAAGTAAAAAAATTTTTATGTTTTTATTCTACTCAGTTTCTCTTCTCTGTCTCATTGTTTTAGTCAGCTCTTCTAATATTTTTTCATTGCTTTTTTCCCTGTACACTTATTTTAGATTCCAACTTTCCACTAACCTTTTCAACCCAACTCTTCACTCATTTGACTGATCTTGAGAAATAGCTCATGTAGATAAGCCAAAGGCCCAGGATCTTTGTGATGATGGTGACTCCCTATCATGCCCTATGTGCATCCTCACTGCACCAAGCATGGACCTTGGTCAGGAGCAAAATGTGCTGTTATCACAGGTGCTACCCTGCCCCCACTGCATTTCTCAGGGTCCATCAGTGACCCACCAGATGTTAGGAACTGAAGACACTGCACAAGAAGCTTCCTTTGAAACTACAGAGAAGATTCCTATTCGTTGTGTTATTGAGACAAAGACAGACTTTTTTTATGCTTTCTCATCCATTTGCATGGAATATCTTTTTACACCTTCTCACTTTTATCCTATATGTGTCCTTAATTCTAAAGTGAGTCTCTTGTAGATAGCATATAGTTGGATCTTGTTTTTTTTATCCATTTAGCTGCTCTGTGTTTTTTGGAGAGTTTAATCTATTTGCATTTAAAGTAATTACCGGTAGTAGCAAAATTTCTGTTGCCATTTCATTGTTTTCTGTGTGTCTCATAGATATTTTGTTCCTCTTTTCCTCTCTCGATGCCTTTCTTTGTGTTTCATTGATTTTTTTTTTTTTTTTTTGTAGTGACTTGCTTTGATTCTCATTTCTCTTTTGTGTATCTTCTATAGGTATTTCTTGTGGCAAATATGGTGGGTATGTAAAACATAGTTATAACAATCTATTTTAAACTGATAAAAATTTTATTCACATGTAAAATCTCTACTCCTTTACATGTCTCCCCTCCGATTTTATGTTATTGATGTCACAGATCATGTTTCTTAATATACTGCATTCGTTCACATAGTTTTATAATTATTTTTTATGCTTTTATCCTTTAAGTTGTACACCAGCATTAAAAACGATGTACACACCATCACTACAGTATTACAGGATTCCGTGTTTGTCTATATTTACCTTCACCAGAGAACATATATTTGTATATGCTTTTGTGTTGCTGTCTAGCATCCTTTATTTCAACATGATGGATGCCCTTAAGCATTTCTTATAAGGTAGATCTGGTGGTGATGAATTCTCTCAGCTTTCTACTTATTTGGAAAGGTCTTTATTTCTCCTTCACTTTTGAAGGACAGTTTTGCTGAATATAATATTCCTGGCTGGCAGGGTTGTTCTTCCAGCACATTGAATATATCATCACACTCCCTTCTGGCCTGTATTATTTCTGCTAAGAAATTCTCTGATAATCTTATGGGACCTCCCTTGTAGATGATGCAACACTTACGTCTGCTGCTTTTAAGATTCTCTCTTTTTCTTTAAGCAGTTTGATTACATTGTGTCTCAGTGTGGGCCTTTTTTGGGTTTATCCTAGTTGGAATCTTTTGAACTTCTTGATTTTGTATGTCCATTTCCTTTCTCAGACTTAGAACTTTTTGACCGTTGTTTCTTCAAATAAGCTCTCTGCCCTTTAATCTCTTCTTTTTCCAAGACTCCCAGAATGCCTATATTGGTCTGCTTATTGATGTACCTTAAGTCCCTTAGACTTTTTTTTTTTTTTTTTTTCTCTTCTGACACGACAATTTCAAATGACCTCTCTTCAGGTTCGCTGATTCTCCTGCTTGAACAAGGCAGCTGTTGAACCCATCTAGTGAATTTTTTGATTATTGAATTCTTCAGCTTCAGAATTTCTCTTTGGTTCTTTTATAGTTTCTCTTTGTCGATATTCTCATTTTGTTCATGCATTATTTTCCAGATTTCACTTAGTTTTCTGTGTTCTTGTAGCCCATCGAGTTTCTGCAGGTTAATTATTTTGAATTATTTGTCAGGTAATTTATACATTTCTGTTTCTTTAGGGCCGGTTTTTCAATATTTATTATTTTCCTTTGTGCCATGTTTCCCTGCCTCTTATATATTCTCTTGGTTTCTCATCTCATTTTTTTTATTTTCCTTTTTAAATTTTTTTTATTTTTATTTAAATTCAATTAATTAACATATAATGTATTATTAGTTTCAGAGGTAGAGATCACTGATTCATCAGTCTCATTACACCACGTGCCCTCCTTAATGTCCATCACCCAGTTATCCCATCCCCCCACCCCCTCCTCTCTAGCAACCCTGTTTGTTTCCTATGATTAAGAATCTCTTATGGTTTGTCTCCCTCTCTGATTTTGTCTTCTTTTAATTTTTCCTCTCTTCCCCTATGATACTCTGTTTTGTTTCTTAAATTCCACATATGAGTGAGATCATATGATAATTGTCTTTCCCTGCTTGACTTATTTTGCTTAGCATAATACCCTGTAGTTCCATCCACGTCATTGCAAATGGCAAGATTTCATTTTTTATGGCTGAGTGGTATTCCATTATATATATATACACCACATCTTCTTTATCCATTCATCTGTTGATGGACATCTGGGCTCTTTCCATAGTTTGGCTATTATGGACCTTGCTGCTATAAACATCGGGGTGCAGGTGTCCCTTCGGATCACTACATTTATATCTTTGGGGTAAATACCCAGTAGTGCAATTGCTGGGTCATAGAACAGCTCTATTTTCAACTTTTTGAGGAAACTCCATACTGTTTTCCAGAGTGGATGTATCAGCTTGCATTCTGACCAGCCGTGTAAGAGGCTTCCCCTTTCTTTGCATCCTCACCAACATTTGTTGTTTCCTGACTTGTTAATTTTAGCCATTCTGACTGGTGTGAGGTGGTGTATCATTGTGGTTTTGATCTGTATTTCCCTGATGCCGAGGGATGTTGAGCATTTTTTCATGTGTCTGTTGGCCATTTGTATGTCTTCTTTGGAGAATTGTCTGTCCATGTCCACTGCCCATTTATTGATTGGATTATTTGTTCTTTGGGTGTTGATTTGATAAGTTCTTTGTAGATTTTGGATACTAGCCCTTTATCTGATACGACATTTGCAGATATCTTCTCCCATTTTGTTGGTTGTCTTTTGGTTTTGTCAGCTGTTTCCTTTGCTGTGAAAAAGTTTTCTATCTCGATGAATTCCCAAAAGTTCATCTTTGCCTTTGTTTCTTTTGCCTTTAGAGATGTGTCTAGCAAGAAGTTGCTCCTGCTGAGGTCACAAATGATGCTTGCCTGTGTTCTCCTCTAGGATTTTGATGAACTCCTGTCTCACATTTAGGTCTTTCATCCATTTGGGTCTATTTTTGTGTATGGTGTCAAAGAAATGGTCCAGTTTCATTCTTCTGCATGTGGCTATCCAATTTTCCCAACACCATTTGTTGAAGTGACTGTCATTTTTTCATTGGATATTCTTTCCTGCTTTGTCGAAGATTAGTTGACCATAGAGTTGAGGGTCCATTTCTGGGTTCCCTGTTCTGTTCCATTGATCTATGTGTCTGTTTTTGTGCCAGTACCATACTGTCTTGATGATTACAGCTTTGTAATAGAGCTTGAAATCTGGAATTGTGATGCCACTGGCTTTGCTTTTCTTTTTCAACATTCCTCTGGCTATTTGGGGTCTTTTCTGGTTCCATACAAATTTTAGGATTATTTGTCTCAGCTCTTTGAAAAAAGTTGATGGTATTTTGATAGGAAGTGCATTGAATGTATATATTGCTCTAGGTAGCATTGACACCTTCAGAATATTTGTTCTTCCAATCCATGAGCATGGAACGTTTTTCCATTTCTTTGTGTCTTCCTCAATTTCTTTGATGAGTGTTTTATAGTTTTCTGAGTACAGTTTCTTTTCCTCTTTGGTTAGGTTTATTCCTAGGTATCTTATGGTTTAGTTGCAATTGTAAATGGGATCGACCCCTTGATTTCTCTTTCTTCTATCTCATTGTTAGTGGAGAGAAATGTAACTGGTTTCTGTGCTATGATTTTATATCCTGCCACTATGCTGAATTCCTGAATGAGTTCTAGCAATTTTGGGGTGGAGTCTTTTGGGTTTTCCACATAGAGTATCATGTCATTTGTGAAGAGTGAGAGTTCGATTTCTTCTTTGCTGATTTGGATGTCTTTTATTTCTTTTTGTTGTCTGATTGCTGAGGCTAGGACTTCTAGTACTATGATGAACAACAGTGGTGATAGTGGACGTCCTTGCTGTGTTCCTGACCTTAGTGGGAAAGCTCTCAGTTTTTCTCCATTGAGAATGATATTCACTCTGGGCTTTTCATAGATGGCTTTTATGATACTGAGGTATGTTCCCTCTATCCCTACACTGTGAAGAGTCTTAATCAAGAAAAGATGCTGTATTTTGTCAAATGCTTTTTCTGCATCTACTGAGAGGATCATATGGTTCTTGTCCTTTCTTTTATTAACTTACTATATCATATTATGTACTGTATCACATTGTGGTATATTATGTTGATTGATTTGAGGATGTTGAACCATCCTTGCAGCCTGGGAATAAATCCTACTTGGTCATGGTGAATAATCCTTCTAATGTACTGTTGGATCCTATTGGCTAGTATCTTGGTGAGAATTTTGGCATCCATGTTCATCATGGATATTGGTCTGTAATGCTCCTTTTTGGTGGGGTCTTTGTCTGGTTTTGGAATCAAGGTAACACTGGCCTCATAGAAAGAGTTCGGAAGTTTTCGTTCAGTTTCTATCTTTTGAAACAGCTTCAGAAGAATAGGTATTAATTCTTCTTTAAATGTTTGGTAGAATTCCCCTGGAAAGCCATCTGGCCCTGGACTCTTACTTGTTGGGAGATTTTTGATTATTGCTTCAATTTCCTTGCTGGTTATGGTTCTGTTCAGGTATTCTATTTCTTCCCCGTTTCAATTTTGGTAGTTTATATGTTTCTAGGAATGCATCCATTTCTTCCAGATTGCCTAATTTGCTGGCTTATAGTTGCTTATAATATATTCTTAAAATTTTTTGTATTTCTTTGGTGTTGGTTGTGATCTCTCCTCTTTCATTCATTATTTTATTAATTTGGGTCCTATCTTTTTTCTTTTTGAAAAGTCTGGCTAGGGGTTTATTGATCTTATTAATTCTTTCAAAGAACCAGCTCTTAGTTTCATTGATCTGTTCTACTGTTTTTTGGTTTCTATTTCATTGATTTCTGCTCTAATATTTATTAATTCTTGTTTCCTGCTTGGATTAGGCTTTATTTGCTGTTTGTTCTCCAGCTCCTTTAGGTGTAAGGTTATGTTGTGTATTTGAGACCTTTCTTGTTTCTTGAGAAAGGCTTGTATTGCTATATACTTCCCTGTTAGGACCGCCTTTGCTGCATCCCAAAGGTTTTGAACAGTTGTGTTTTCATGTTCATTTTTTTCCATGAATTTTTAAAAATTCTTCTTTAATTTCCTCATTGACCCATTCATTCTTTAGTAGGATGCTCTTTAGCCTCCATGCATTTGAGTTCTTTCCAAATCCTCTTGTGATTGAGTTCTAGTTTCACAGCTCTGTGGTCCAAAAATATGCAGGGAGTGATCCTAATCTTTTGGTACCAGTTGAGACCTCATTTGTGACCTAATATGTGATCTATTCTGGCGAATGTCACATGTGCACTCGAGAAGAATGTGTATTCTGTTGCTTTAGGATGGAATGCTGTGAATATATCTGTGAAGTCCATCTGGTTCAATGTGTCATTCAGAGCCCTTGTTTCCTTGTTGACCTTCTGCTTAGATGATCTGTCCATTTCAGTGAGTGGGGTGTTAAGTCCCCTACTATTATTGTATTATTATCGATGTGTTTCTTTAATTTTGTTATTAAATGACTTACATAATTAGATGCTCCCATGTTAGGGACATAAAAATTTACAACTGTTAGATCTTCTTGTTGAATAGACCTTTTTCTCATCTCTTATTACAGTCTTTGGTTTTAAATCTAATTTGTCTGATATAAGGATTGCTACCCCAGCTTTCTTTTCATGTTCATTAACATGATAAATGGTTTTCCACCCCCTCACTTTAAATCTGGAGGTGCCTTTGGGTCTAAAATGAGTCTCTTGCAGACAGTATGCCGATGGGTCTTGCTTTTTTATCCAGTCTGATACCCTGTGTCTTTTGATTGGGGCATGTAGCCCATTTACACTCAGAGTAACTATTGAATGATAGGAATTTAGTGCCATTGTATTGCCTGTAAGGTGACTGCTTCTTTATATCGTCTCTGTTCCTTTCTGGTTTATGTTACTTTTGGGCTCTCTCTCTGCTTAAAGGATCCCCTTGAGTATTTTTTGCTGGGCTGGTGTAGTGGTCACAAATTTTTTTAGTTTCTGTTTGTCTTGGAAGTTTTTATCTCTCCTTTTATTTTGAATGACATCCTAGTTGGATAAAGTATTCTTGGCTGCTTAGTTTTGTCATTTAGCACCTTGAATATATCATGCCAGTCCTTTCTGGCCTGCCAGGTGTCTGTGGATAGGTCTGCTGCAAATCTAATATCTCTTGTCCCAAGGGGCTTTCAGGATTTTCTCTTTGCCTTTGATATCTGCAAGCTTCACTATTATATGTTGGGGTGTTGGCCTATCTTTATTGATTTTTGAGGGGGTTCTCTGTGCCTTCTGGTCTTGAATGCCTAGAGAAGCCCTCAGGTATAATTTGCTCAAATATACCTTCTGCCCCCCTCTCTCTCTTTCCACTTCTTCTGGGATTCCAGTTATTCTAATATTATTTCCCTTTATGGTATCACCTATCTCTCGAATGCTTCCCTTCGTGATCCAGTTGTTGTTTATCTCTCTTTTCCTAGCTTGTTTATTCTCTATCATTTTGTCTTCTGTATCACTGATTCTTTCTTCTGCCTCATTTATCCTAGTAGTTAGAGCCTCCATTTTTAATTGCATCTCATTAATAGCCTCTTTGATTTTGACATCATTAGATTTTAGTTCTTTTTTTCTCCAGAAAGGGATTCACTAGTGTCTTCTATGCTTTTTTCAAGCCCAGCTAGTATCTTTATCTTTGTTATTCTGAACTCTAGTTCTGACATCTTACTTATGTCCATACTGATTAGGTCCCTGGCAGTCAGTACTGCCTCTTGTTCTCTTTTTGGGGGTGAGTTTTTCCATCTCTTCATTCTTTCCAGAGAAGAATAGATGAATGAGAGAACAAAATACTAAAATGACAACAACGAGAACAACCCAGAGAAATATACACTAAACAAATCAAGAGACCTAAAACCAAAAATAAATAAATAAATACATAAAACTGAAAATAAAAAGAGAATGTAATCAGATAGGTGAACAGAATAGAGCAATACACTGGATCCTGTGTGTATTTTGGTATGTTTGTTAGAAAACTAGATCCCAAAATTTTAAAAAAGAAAAACTTATGTATAAAAATAAAATTAAATACAATGAAAGGATAGAATGTAACTGTAAAAATGAAAATTAAAAGACAAAAAAAAATATATATATATATATAAACAGACAGGTGAAAAGAACAGAGCAATACATTATATCCTGAATGTATTTTGGTTGGTTTGTTAGAAGAAATTACATCTCAAAATTGTAAAGAAAGAAAAATTTATATATATATATACAAAAATAAATACAATGAAAGAATAGAATGTAAATGTAAAAATGAAAATTAAAGATTTAAAAAAAGAATTGATAAAATAAGAAATTGGTTAAAAATGAAAGAGAAAAAAATAAAAATTGAAAGACTAACGAATCGTGGGGGGAAAAAACCATTAATTCTATATACTCTTTCCCCTAGTGCTGGAGTTTTACAGTTCTCTAAGATCGGTAAACTTCGTCTTGGCTGGATGTTCTTGATGATCTTCTTGGGGAGGGGCCTGTTGCACTGATTCTCAAATGTATTTGCCCCAGGCGGAACTGCCCCACCCTTGCCAGGGGCCAGGCTGAGTAATCTGTTCTGGTCTGCTCTATGTGGCTTTTGTTTCCTGAAGGCTTTCCATGCGGCTTTAGAGGATGAGAATGAAAACACTGGCCTTCTAATCTCTGGCACCTGAGCCAAGAGCTCAGACCCCACTCCTCAGTGTGCCCTCAGGGAAAAGCAGTCAAATCACTCCTATCTCCCTGGTCTCTGTGTGCACCCCATGCTCACCTAGCCTGTGACGAAGCATATCTATCTCAGGCACAGGACCCCGTTTTGAGTTTCCAAACCCCTAGACTTCTTTGGCGTGCTCCCCCACTGCTCTTCCCTGGGGTGGAAGGAGGGGGTCTTGCTGCGGTTCTGCTGCTCCCTAGGCCCCTGCTTGAAGAGCAGTCGCCTGACTGTGCTGAGGTTCATGGTTTATGGCAACCCAGACCTGCAAGCCCACTCCTGGCCTCGCTGTTTGCAGCTGGCTTCCCCGTTCCGAAACCTGGGAGCTCTGCCACATTCAGGCACCCCAGGTCTTCCTGTGACCCTGAAGGTCCTGAAACCACACTGTCCCACCTAGGATTGCTTCCTAGGACTGTGTTGAATAAAATTGGGAATAGTGTTCATTCTTGTCTTTGTTCCTGATCTTAGAGGAAAAGTTTTCAGCTTTTCACCATTGAGTATGATGTCAGCTGTGGGCTTGTCATATATGGTCTTTATTTTTTTTTTTTAAGATTTTATTTATTTATTTATTTGACACAGAGAGAGAGAGATCACAATTAGGCAGGCAGGCAGGCAGAAGGAAAGGGAGAAGCAGGCTGCCTGCTGAGCATGGAGTCTGATGCAGGGCTGGATCCCAGGATCCTGGGATCATGACCTGAGCCAAAGGCAGATGCTTAACTGACTCAACCACCCAGGCGCCCCTATATATGGTCTTTATTATGTTGAGGTACATATTCTTTATATCTACTTTGTTGAGTGTTTTTATCGTAAACGGATGTTGAATTTTGTCAAATGCTTTTACTGCATTTATTGAGATGATCATATGATTTTATCACTCATTTTGTTAATGTAGTGCTGATTGATTTGCAGTTGTTGAATCATCCTTTCATCCCTGGAATAAATCCCACTTGATCATGGTGTATGATCTTTTTAATGTGTCTTCAATTTAGTTTGCTAGTATTTTGTTGGTGGGGGAGTTTACATCTATTTTTATCACCCAGCCTGTATTTTCTTTTTTGTGTGTGATATCCTTGTCTGGTTTTGGGAGCAAAGTAATGCTGGCCTTATAGAATGAGGAAAGCTTTCCATATTCTTCAATGTTTTGGAAGAGTTTGAGAGGGATAGGTATTAAATCTTATTTGAATGTTTGGTAGAATTCACTAGTAAAGCCATTTGATCCTGGACTTTCATTTGTTGGGAGCTATTTGATTACTGATTCAACTTCCTATTAATAGTCTATTCTGATTTTCTGTTTCTTCATGATTCAGTCTGGAAGATTTTATGTTTCTAGGAATTTATCCATTTCTTCTAGGCTGTCCAATTTGTTGGCCTGTCATTGTTCCTAGTAGTCTGTTACGGTCCTTTGTATTTCTGTGTTATCAGTAACTTCTATTCCATTTCTGATTTTATTTATTTGAGCCCTCTCTCTTTTCTTGATGAGTCTAGCTAAAGATGTGTTAATATTGTTTATCTCTTCAAGGAATCTGCTCTTAGTTTCATTGATCTTTTCTATTTTTAGTCTCTATTTCATTTATTTCCACTCCGATCTTTATTATTTCCTTTCTTCTACCAACTTTGGGCTTTATTCTTTTTTTTTTTTCTAGTTCCTTTAGGTTTTAAAATTTAATGGTTAATTTGAATTTCTCTTGTTTCTTGGGGCAGGCCTATATTGCTATGAACTTCCCTCTTAGAACTGTTTTTGCTAGAACCCTTAGATTTTTGTATGCTGTATTTCTGTTTTCCTCAGGTTTTATTTCCTAAGAGCCTAATTCCATAATTTTTTTTCAATCTTGGATCCATTAATCATTTCTTATTAATTGGCATTTGGCATGTAATTTGGTAATCAGCAGAAGATGCTTTTTTGGAGTTTCTTTTATTCAGTGGTGGCTGGGCTCTGAATGGAAAGAGGTAGCATGGCCAACATTCCACTGGAGAGATCAAATTAGCTTTTCAGAATTCTAAGAACTCATCTCTAATTTGCATTTTGTATTTCATAAGAGACAGGGTTGGGGACATGCTGCCACAAACACAGCTGCTGCTGTCGATTGTGTCATAGTTTCTAGCTTTGGTAAAATAAAAAGGTTCTGCTCACGCTCTGTGCACCTGCCACCAGAACCCCAAGAGTTGGACCCCCCTGTGGTGACCAGAGGTGAGTGGCACTGGTGGCAGGGTAGGCGGTACTGTGGTTCTGGAAGACACTTAGCTCCGGATGCTGATTTTCTCTGGTTTTGTCCTTTTCTTCTTTCCTATAACCAAGACACCCTGTAATCATTACTTGAAGCATACTGTTATAGGGAGCCAACTTCTTTGTATTTATTACTTTTAAAATTCTGTCCATCTCCCCACCCCACCCCCCACTGTTCCTTTTCTTCTTTGCTTTGTTTAGGATAAAATTTTGTGAGTTTTACTTTAAAAGAAGATTGTCAGTGAAGGAGGAATCACAATCATGGCCCATAAAATGTCTTCTGTTTTCAAAGACAGACTATGAAAAGCCAACCCAAGTATTCATTTTTGAATATGTTTCTCTTCAAATCTGAATAGATTCACATTTTGTCTTAGGTTTGCTTTTATTTATGAAAACAAGTAGAAATAGCTAAAATGCCTTTTGCAATTTTTTTTCTCAGTTCAGTTAGCATAAAGCAGTTCCTAGCATTGAAACAGATTTGCTGTAGGGAATATATAAACAACATTTTATTTATTTATTTTTATTATGTTATATTAGTCACCATACAGTACATCATTAGTTTTTGATGTTGTGTTTCATGATTCATTGTTTGCGTATAACACCCAGTGCTCCATGTAGTACATGCCCTCCTTAATACCCATCACTGGGCTAACCCATCCCCCCACTCCCCTCCTCTCTGGAACCCTCAGTTTGTTTCTCAGAGTCCATAATCTCTCATGGTTCATCTCCCCCTCTGATTTCCCCCCCACTTCATTTTTCCCTTCCTTCTCCTAATGTCCTCCATGCTATTCCTTATGTTCCACAAATAAGTGAAACCAAATGATAATTGTCTTTCTCTGCTTGACTTATTTCACTTAGCATAATCTCCTCCAGTCCCATCCATGTTGATGCAAAAATTGGGTATTCATCCTTTCTGATGGCTGAGTAATATTCCATTGTATATATGGATCACATCTTCTTTATCCATTTGTCTGTTGAAGGGCATCTCAGCTCTTTCCACAGTTTGGCTGTTGTGAACATTGCTGCTATGAGCATTGAGTTTCATGTGGCCCTTCTTTTCACTACATCTCTATCTTTGGGGTAAGGACCCAGTAGTGCAATTGCTGGGTCACAGGGTAGCTCTATTTTTAAATTTTTGAGGCACCTCCACACTGTTTTCCAAAGTGGCTGTACCAACTTGCATTCCCACCAACAGTATAGAGGGTTCCCCTTTCTCCACAACCTCTCCAACATTTGTTGTTTCTTGCCTTGTCAATTTTTGCCATTCTAACTGGTGTAAGGTGATATCTCAATGTGGTTTTGATTTGAATTTCCCTGATGGCTAATGATGAACATTTTTTCATGTGTCTGTTAGCCATTTGTATGTCTTCTTTGGAGAAGTGTCTGTTTATGTCTTCTGCCCATTTTTTGACTTGATTATTTGTTTTTTGGGTATTGAGTTTGAGAAGTTCTTTATAGATCTTGGATACCAGCTCTTTGTAGTGTCATTTGCAAATAATCTTCTCCCATTCCGTGAGTTGCCTCTTAGTTTTGTTGACTGTTTCCTTTGCTGTGCAGAAGGTTTTTATCTTGATGAAGTCCCAAAAGTTCATTTTTGCTTTTGTTTCCC
Organism: Mirounga leonina; assembly: GCF_011800145.1. Lineage (NCBI taxonomy): Eukaryota > Metazoa > Chordata > Mammalia > Carnivora > Phocidae > Mirounga > Mirounga leonina. The sequence goes on from NW_023270268.1 coordinate 1,279,254, forward strand.
TTGCCTTTGGAGACATGTCTTGAAAGAAGTTGCTCTGGCCAATTAAACAACATTTTAAAAATTGATTTTTTTGAAACACAGTGCTATAACTGTTATTTAGGTTTCCAGGCTAGCCCACAAAGCTTACTTAATTCATCAACTTGAACTCTGGATCCTGGGTACAAGAAACCATTAAAGAGAAGGCGGTGGAGCCTGGATGTCTAATTTATCCTTTCCTGAGCATTGAGACAGTGTTGGTTCCTTTCTCCTTCTCTTTACTCCTCTTCCTCAAAGCCAGTACCCCACTGCTGAAGCTGCTGTGGCATCTCCCCCAACTTCTGAACACTCGAGAGTATTGGGGGTGGGTGGAGGACAGAGTTTGCTAGCCCCAGCTAATTAAATTAATTAACAGTTACCTGTGAATGCAGTGCTCCTTCACCCTCCCAAGAGTATGTTAAACCAAATAAGCCTGTAATTGGTGGAACTTCCGGAGTGCTGCAAAGTTGGGTTGGGTGAGGGGATGGATCAGTGTACCAGAAGATTTGAGGAGGGAAGGAAGAAGTGGGAAGAAGGCCACCATCTAGGCAGTCTGGCTCTCTTTGTAGGTGCTCTCCTGCATATTTGCAGAAGGAATGAAGGCAAAGTGACAGCCTTCACCAGCTTCTTGTATTCTTGGACCCCAGATTAGAAGCCAGACTCCCTGGGCTGCAAGTTGTCTGGTTTGGGTCTGTCTTCTGGGTGTATGGGCAGTTACAGCGAGGTGGGGTTAGGAGCTTCGGTGTATGTAATTCCTTTAAATGAGTGTTGGTTCACAACCCTCCCGGGAGCTTCCTGGGTGAAATCCGAGCTGGCCCCTGAGTGCGGAGGGCAGGGAGAGATGGAAGAAAGAGGCTGGCCCCTCCAGGTGGGTAGGTGGCAGTTTTAATATCAAAGGTAACTTACCTATGAGGCTCGTCTTGGGCGGCAGCAAGAAGAGTGGATCCCTGCACCTGCCCGCCACATCTTAAAAGTTTTTATAAACTTTTATAAACAGAGGCCTTCACTGGGTTTAGTCAACTATATTGTGCAGGTGTTCTCAACACCACCTCACCATCTCAAAGCGATGTCCTTGTAGCAGCTTCTGGGAGCAGGAAAGGCAAGCCCCTCCCCACATTCCAAGGACAGGGGAGAAAATGAGCAGCCTCCAGTCACGTAGGTCCAGCTCACGGGTCCACTAGTGGTCATGTCTTCTCAGTGACCTTCCTCGGCTGTGAGGAACCCATGCATTCTTTTTCGCTCAAGTGGGTTTTTTTTCCCTTATAAAAGTAACGCACAACATGCACCCCTATGTTTATAGCACCATTATTTACAATAGCCAAGATATGGAAGCAGCCCAAGTGTCCATCGATTGATGAATGGATAAGAAGATGTGGTATATATACAATGGAACATTATTCAGCCATAAAAGAGAATGAAGTCTTGCCATTTGCAACAACATGGATGAAGCTAAAGAGTATTATGCTAAGCAAAATAAGTCAGAGAAAGACAAATAACATATGATCTCACTCATATGTGGAATTTAAGAAACAAAACAAATGAACAAAGGGGGAAAAAAGGGAAAGACAAACCAAGAAACAGACTCTTTAACTATAGAGAACAAACTGATAGTTACCAGAGGGGAGGTGGGTGGGGGGATGGGTGAAACAAGTGATGGGGATTAAGGAGGCACTTGTGATGAGCACTGGGTGATGTATGGAAGTGATGAATCACTATATTGTACTCTTGAAACTAATACTACACTGGAATTAAAGTGAAAACTTAAAAAAAAATAAAATGTGGGAAAGGAAAAAAAAGTAATGCATGTTTGTTAGAGACTAAAGATAAAAAGATTGCCCGTATTGCCAACCATTGCCAAGATGTTGATATATTTTCTTCTAATCTAGTTAATAAAGTTGACATTTTTTGTTTTGCTCTTTAAGGCACTTTTTTTTTTTCTGTCAAAGATGAGGATCTGTTTTGAGGAAAGGGTACACTTTAGTGATGATTTAAGATTAGGTCTGTAAAAGAAAAATGAGAACACTATGGGATTATCACCTGTCCTTCCTCATTTTAAGTATGAATTGCCAATTCTGAACAATAAATTTCTTTTAAAATTCTTCTCTTCTTTAAAATTAGTGCCCCCAATGCCTTTGTTTCCCTGGGTCAGCCCTCCCTCCTTAGTGTGATAATATCAGACCTCCTATATGGCTAAGCCCCTGCTTTGCACGGTGGCCTGGTCTGTGCCTTAGACTTTTCCTTCCAGGGCCTTCACCTTTTACCATTCTCTCAGTTCCTTCTCCCAAAGCTTTAGCATTCAAGACTTACACCTTTAAAACCGAAAACCTGGCTAGCGCAGCTCTTCCTCCAGCTACCTCCTCATCTCTTACTCTCCCTTCCTCCAGACTTTCTGAACCCTGTTGGTGGCCTTCCTTCCTCCAGCCTTGCTTCCCCGGCCCTTCTCAGCCCACCTTGGTCTTGCTTCCGTGACCTCCACTCCCACTAGAGTCACCAGAGGCCTCCTAGTGGTTAAAGCCAAAGGTTGCTCCCCAGCGTCCATGTATTTGACCTTCTAGTGCCCACCTTGACTGGCTTCTTTCTCTCCCCTTTGCTTCTGTAAACCCAGAACCTCCCCGATTTCTGCCTACCCCACATGCTGCTTCTGTAGCTACTTTTCAGACCTCTCCCTCTGCTCATTACACCTAGTACATTCCTCCAATTCCATCCTTTGCTGACTTCTTGTCTCGTCTCATCTTTTCTCCCTCACTGCATCCCTGCAGATCTCACCCATTCCCATGACATTATGTGCCACGTATGCACATACCCCAGCAACTCCCAGATGTTTGCCTCCAGCCCTGTCGTGAACATGAGACCCCTCTCCCCCACTGCCGGCTGAGCATCTCTACTCAGATATCCCACAGACCCCTAAAGTCCATAGACCACGCAGACCCTCTCCCTCCAGCCTGCTCCTCATCCCGCACGCATGTCATCATGGAGGAGCTGTGGAGGCCTGTCTGGTCCTCTGCTGGTGAACCCTCCATTCATTCCTGGAGGCTCCATCCCATTGCTCTCGCACACACCAGCTCACCTCAATGACCTGCCTGCACTTCTGCAGGCTCCACTCTTGTCCACTCTCCGTGCCATGAATGGAGACATCTGAGCCCGTCGTTCCCGTGTTGGCACCTTCAGTGCCTCTTCACACCTCACTCAGCTCCTGTGTCATCCAGTTCCTGGGTGCCTCCATGGCCCCTCTCTCCTCAACCCCACCATCCCTTTGTGTGTTTGTTCTCTCTGGGAACACTCCTCCCCTTTCCTAGCCAACTCCTCATCCCGTATGTCTCTGCTCAGGAAGCCCTCTCCAAACTGCTAAAAACTGGGGTAACTGCCAATCTGTAGGCTCCTTGTCCCATGTATACTGGGCAGGACCACTCACGCATGGCATTTGGGGATAGCCCATAATTACTCATCTCCTCCTCTAGACCATGTGCCGGGGATATCATCTCTTTCACTGTAGAATCCTCCAACACATGACCCATGTCTAGCACACTAGTCACTAATAAACGTGAAGGGATGGACACAGCACTACTTCCCTCTGGCTTTTTCCTCCAGCTAAGGAGTATTCAGCTGTGTGCTTAGCGTGGAACTCCTCAAGGAGCATAACCCTGGAGGTGTTCAGTGGGAAGTTAAAAGCTGAGAATAAGCAGGTCTGTTAGAAACCTATATAGTTCAAAAGAAATTGATCTCTCTACATGTGGGCCTTTAAAAGCATTTAGTATAAAATAATTTTAGGAAAGCAAACTATAGAGCTACTCATAAAAACTCACTGCTATGTGTTTTAACCATGTTAAAATGACTTACTGTGTTAACATATTGTCTAATAAATGCCAACATTTTTAATTCATGAGGGTTATGGACATTTTGTATGGCATCTATGAGCACTGAGGTCTGTGGCAGAGTTGCTCGGTTGCCCGGTAACCAGTCCTGGTTCCCAAAGGAGATTTGACACATCTTACAGGCACCTTGTTTCCAAGGGAAGACCTTGGCAGGGTCTTTTTTCTCACTGGTTCCCTCCAAGACTCCAAAGAAGAGAAAATGGGTACAGATTTGTTAGGAGAGATGGAAAGAGGCCAGTGACTGGCTCATGGTGGGGTTCTGGCAGTTTGAGGACACCCCACTTCTGGAAAACTTGGAAGATTTCTTTTCATCTGCTTATTTGTTTATTTCTTGTCTAGTATTTCTACTGAAGAGGTTAAGTCTTATATAAAATTATGTGTCAGTACTCCAATGGAATGAAATGATGACACAGTATACCTTTTTTGAATTATTTATTTGTTCTTTGTAGATTTTATCCAGGTTCCTGTTAATTTAATTCAATTACTTCAGACTTACAACAGATGATGTCACCTGATCCGTGCTGTGTTATCTACTAGTTTTCACACTGTAGATACTTAATCAGTACCTTGCAGGTGTCCTCTTTGGTCCCAGCAGTCACACTTCGGGGAAGACTGCCTGGCCCTGGCCCACTCCACATCTCTGGTTAATACCAGGGAGGCTTGAAAAAAAAAAAAAAAATACCAGGGAGGCTTGGCCTGCCCTGGGGCTCTGCCCATTTCCAGGTCTCTGGATTAAATTACTGCTTGTTCTGGCATGATGCTGATTTCCTTCATTATTTCATGCCTCTCCTAGGAGATAGGCACATGGTATTCATCCTTCATCCTCCTTTTGAAAATATCACAGTAAGGGGCTTGTTTAATTTTTTTAAGCTGTCCTCTTTTTCTGTCAGTAATTCAGTGCAACATTTCTTAGAGGCTGTTCCATTTCCTTTGCTGATTTTCAAAATGCCTTTTAATCATTTCTTACCTTTAAAAATCATTTCACAGCTTTTAATGTTTAGTAATTCATGCTGTTATCAAAGAGGCAACTATATTCTTTTCATTGTTCAGACTTCCGTGGGTGTTAATCCTGGATCACAAGATGATGCTAGAATTGCAGAAGCATCAGTAGGTTGAGGCCATGCATCTGAAGAACAGGCTTACCAATGGAAACAATCCTGTTGGCTTATTCTGTTCTGCAGAGAAAAAAGCATAATTATAAACCTCATATCATTATGGTATAGATAAACTTTGTATAAGTTTGGTGTAGAAGGGTTCTAAGCTTCCCTTGTTATAATGGATACACTCTACGTTTCTGTGTCCCTGCCCTACAGTATATGGAATTAGCAGTATAAGGTAGTACATTACAACCAATCAATTCATCAATATTTATTGATTATCATTTCATGAAAGAAACTGTACCAGATACTTGTAGGGGTGCAGAGGATTCAAGGCACCTGGTGTTTAAGGCGCTGTATGTTTCACATAACTCAGCCTGAAGCATAGCACAGGGAAGATGTTACTGGGCAAAGAATAGAGTGAGTCTAGGGCACCTGGGTGGCTCAGTTGGTTAAGCGTCTGCCTTCAGCTTGGGGCATGATCCCAGGGTCCTGGAATCGAGCCCTACGTCCAATCTCCCTGCTCGGCAGAGAGTCAGCTTCTCCCTCTTGCTCTGTCCCTTCCCCCAACTTGTGCACTCTCTCTCTGTGTGTATAAAAAAAAAGAAAAAGAAAAAAGAGTGAGTCTGCCAGGGTTGTGTGCTAATATATACACTGGGAAAATAGACACAGGAAAAAAAAACATTTTGTGAAAGATTTTTCAGAATAAATTTCATTTTTCTATAAAACACTGAAAATAATGTATGGTATCAATTTAAGGAAATAAACTAATTTTAGAAGAATAAAGCAAATAAGACAATAGTTAATTGAGTGGGCCACAGTGGGGTGGGTTAAATAGAACTCTTGGGCCTGGTTGTTCTCTGATACATGACAGGCTAGTCATTAGAAATTACCCAAGACTAACAAAAAGAATCACAGATTGCTTAGGTTCCGTTTTGTTTCATTGCACATGTGGCCTAATGTGGCACATCAACATGTACTCTTTCTTGTTTTTAGCATGCACTCCTGGCTTTAAAGTTTATACTTGCATTTGCCATACCTGATAAACCACAGCATATCCAGATGAAACTGGCCAGATTGGAGTTTGAGTCTTTGGAGGCACTCAAGCAGCAGGTAAGAGCAACTGTCCTGAAAATCGGTGTTATGTCTTTAGCAATTTCCAGGGGCCGTAATTTAGAGAACTCACTCTGAGTATTTTCTTCAGCCTTGAAGTTTCTAGCGTAAATAAATATAGAAGAGTCATTTTAGGATGGCATAACAAAACCAAAATCCTAATAATATGAGCAATGAATAGACTGAAAAAACTAAACTAAGCAAAACAAAAATATTTGAGCAATGTTAAAGAGTAGAGTTAACAGTCAGCAGAAGAACAAGACCTGGATTTCCAAGAATCATCCTGGAGCAGCCCCAACGGTTTCTAAGCCTGCCTTCTACAGAAACATTAAGCAAGGAGAAGTGAGCAAATAGAATCTTACATAATATCTTGCAGAGAATGAGGGAGAATGAGAAAGTGTGGGCAAAAGCAGCAAAAATGTCATGAAAGTAGAAACTTCTTTCCAGGGATTTCCACACTATACTAGAGGCAATGCTGGAGGTCTTCATTTTGACTTTCTACTTGTAGCAGAGTGTGAGCAGGAAGACAAAGACTCCTCCATGCCCAGAGCTAGTTCTGTCTCGTGAGAGATAGATAAGAATTAAACCAATGAGAAAATTAGTAAGGCAGTTATCATCTGAGGGGACAAGCTGTGGGTCCAGGACCGGGTTCTGACCCTCACAGTCCATTAGGCTTCAAAACCACCTTGTACAGGAATATTTCCTTTGATGTTTGGGGAGCTGGGAGGAAAATAATTGCAAGGAGGACCCCCCCACCCCCCGACAAGCTGACCCTCTGATAGAAGCAAGGGCTCCAGGATAGTGCACGAGATGGGAGGCCCCACACTGGAGCAGAATGTGCCCCTGATTAGGCAGGGTGTCCCCAGGATAAGACTTGTGATAAGAGTACAGAGAAGAAGGAGAAGTGTGGGTCCACCAGCAGGGCGCAGCGGGGGAGAAAGCTAGATGACTGCATTTCAGTTTCCGAGGTGCGGGGCAAGTTCACCTAGCCAGTGTGTTTGTATCTTAAATCAAAGCACAAGTATCATGCTCCACAGTAGCCACCAGAAGCACTCACAGCAGTATCAGGAAACCCATTACCACCACTGGTACTTTCCGTGCTGCCGGGGCTGCTGACCAATGCACTTCTACAGGAGGAAGAAGTGAGAAGGTCAGGTAACCTGCAGGAGGCAAATGTGTCACTCATTGAAGATTAGAAGGTTATTAAATCTAAAAATCACAAGATATGTTATTGGACACAATAGGAAAACCTGGTAAGGAGGTAGGTTACAAGGCTTATCTAAAATTATTTATTCCTTTCATAAGACATAATAGCCATTTGAAAATATTATTGAAGAAAAGTTCCCATTTACCAAAGAAGCCAAAATAGAAAACCTTTAGTAATTTATAAAAACAATATGGATAATCTATATGAAGAGTATTTTTAAAACTCTGCTGGGACTGAAAGATCCAGTCTTGTGAAAATGTGATGCCAATTCAAATATATAGAAATAAGCATTTGAGAATAGCAAGGAGATTTCTGAAAAAGAAGAGAAATGAGAACTTTAGCTCTGCCAGATATTAAAATGTATTCTGAATAATACAGTAGTTAGAGTAATTAAATCCATTTTGAGGGGCGCCTGCGTGGCTCAGTTGTTAAGTGTCTGCCTTCGGCTCAGGTCATGATCCCAGGGTCCTGGGAACGAGGCCCACATCGGGCTCCCTGCTCGGCGGGAAGCTTGCTTCTCCCTCTCCCACTCCCCCTGCTTGTGTTCCCTCTCTCACTGTCTCTCTTTCTGTCAAATAAATAAATAAAATCTTTAAAGAAAAAAAAATAAATCCATTTTGAATTAGGGAAGAAATAGATCAGTGGAATAGAGCAGAGAGCCTGTAAATGGACCCAAATAAAACCGGGACTTTAGTTTATGGTAAAATTAACATTCTGTGGTAGTGGAGAAAAAGAAGGATTGTCTGATGACAAACAATTGGTTGGGAAAATTATTACACTTTATTTTACCTCATACCTTACATACCTCTTGCCACCACCCTCCTGCAATATTCAGACAGGTAAGAGATATAAAAAGTATGGCAGTTTAAAGCTTCTAGATGACAAAAACCTCAAAAGTTAAACTGGACAAACTGGGGAAATACTAGCAACTTTTGAGAAATGGTTAATATCTTTAATTCAAGCAGCATTTTGATAAATCCATTAAAAGACAACCCAGTAATCAAAGCATAACATAGGAAGAGGTGCTCAACCTCACTCACAATTAAAGAAACTTAAGTTCAAGCAACAGTGAAACACATTTTACTCACTGTTGGCAAATGCTGGTTGATGACCTGTTCTCGCCCGGTGTGGGGAAATGGACACTTCTCTGTACTTGACAGAAGTGTAAATTGGCTCAGCCTTTCTAGAATGCAATTGAATCAAAATTTAGATGACCCTCCAACCAAATGACTCTTGCTAGGGTAACAGTTATAACTGCAAAGTGGACCAAAATACCATTGTCGAAGCATTTCTATTAGCAAGAACCCAGACACAACTAAACTAAGTAGTTTATTTTTATAAATAAAAATAAAATTTTTTATGACCCCGGGATCATGACAGTTTAAAACAATTATAGTATGATAATGGTTCCACATGAGAACATTCGGTGAACCCGCTTTTTTAAAAAGGTCTCTTTGTGCTGGGGTGTGTGTAGTGTGCATGTGCGTGCACATGCACGCATGAGTGTGTATTTGCTGTTTTAGCAAGTGGAGTAAACAAGATACAGAACAAGTTTGAGTTAAATTTTGAAGAAGGGAAGGAAGGAATGAGAAATGGGCAAATGCAAACACATGCATTTTTCCTAGAAGGGCTTCTGGGAAACCCAGTACACTAGCTGCCTTTGAGGAAAAATTAAGATATCTCAGGGCACCTGGGTGGCTCAGTTGGTTAAGCGTCTGCCTTCGGCTCAGGTCATGATCCCAGGGTCCTGGGATCGAGCCCTGCTTTGGGCTCCCTGCTCAGTGGGGAGTCTGCTTCTCCTTCTCCCTCTTCCCCTACCCCTGCTATGCTCTCTCTCTCTCAAATAAATAAAATCTTTTAAAAAAAAATTAACATAACTCTTTAAATATACAGCTTGAATTTTCTGACCATGTACTACTTGTTTAAGGGCAACAGGAATTCTTTGGGAGGGGGGTGATTTGCCGTTTGTTATCTGTTTGCTTTCTGCATTTAAAACACTCATGTAAGTAAATGAGGAATAAAGTCCTCCCTCATGTTGGTGGTTTGAATAATTCCTTAAATTCCCTAATGCCATTTTCAGACATACCTGAGTGCATCCTTCACACACTCTTCCTCCTCCTTCCTTGTTCTTTTTACAAACATTCATATGCTTTTGTTTTGTTTTTTTTTTTCCTTTAGAAAATAAATATAAGCATCAGGTGAAATTTTTGGAATAAAATTTATTTTCATATAATATGTATTTTACACACGAAGTTTGAGGGCATGCATCGAATGTGGTGGTAATCTAGAGGCGATGTGAGGCAAAGTGGGATTTGTCCTCAGGTGAGGTCAGGGTGAGACCAAGGCAGAGGGCAGACCAACCTGAATTTGGCGCCCCACTCGGTATTTCAGAGTACTTGTTTAGTCCCCATTTAACGGAGAGGCTGAAACCATAGAGGTGAGGCGCAGAGCACAGCCCCTCCCTATAGCCAAGTTCCTTAAACTTGTGAGGAGCCTTTGGGCACAGACAATTATAAGGGCCTCAATGTTCAGATCCCCAATTTATATGCATCCTCTTTCCTAAAATGTTGTTGTAGGAGGCCCGGGTGCCCTGTAGTCCCTCCTGGCTGTCCTGGGCCACACAGCCTGTCTGCCTACAGTTGTCCTCCCTTGCTTAGCAGAAGGTAGGCACCCTACCCTGTGCTTTGACCCCACGGTGAAAGCCTCACAGCTGAGAGAGAGCCTTACAACATGGAGGTGTCAGGGCTAAACTGTGTTCCATTAAGGCACCCTAATCTCCTGACTGCCAAAACCAAATCCATCTCTTTAAAAGATGCATTTCCAAAATGTATCTGGAACTTATGTCCAATAATTCTTTATCTATAAGTATATTATATTTATGTAATTTTTATCATTTATGCAGCAGTCATAACTATAACGACCAATTAGTCCAGAAGAAAATTTTAAACACTTATGGTGAGACTTAGCACCACGGGAAATTTTTTAAACTTTTAAATTTCCATTTATGAGCATATTAGTGAAGTAAAGTATGATAGTAATTGGTACTTTAAAGCAAAAAAATATATATTTTATTGGGATAAAATTCTTCGGGAGAAATGGTAAGGAAATAGGATTTCAAAGAGGAGAAAAAGGAAAAACATGAAATTGTTACTATTAATTAAGAGGATATTCACCTGCTTTTTAAATAGGTAATGATGCATGTCACATCCCTATGGCATTTCACAGAATTTCTTGGACATCTTTAAAAGAGTGACCTAATTGTTTTTAGTATTTGTAGTATGCAAATATGCAATATTTACAGTAAGCTAGCAAATACATTTTTACAGTTACTGAATTTATGGTGTAGATTTTCTATGTCAATATAAAATTGTGTGGGAGGGCACATAGTACCCAAACTTTTAGGGGGTATGTAAGCAAAACATGTTTTAATTGTACAGCATTTCTTGGGAAGAGTTTTGGTAAATCGGGTTTCCGCATTGATTGCATTTCTAGTGATGTTCCATAGATTGGGGTAGGCAACCCCCTGGCCGTGTGTACACACCTGAACTCTATGTCAAGGTGAGATCCTGCTCCATGCTAGTAAGGCTTTCCTCTCGCTCAGGATTCCACATTGCCATGTATTTGTCTAAAAAGCAAAGGGTCTGTAATGATGTTGGATATTAACATGTCTCGTATTACTAAATTCATTTACCTAGAAATCCTACTGCAGGGTTGTTATACTTGCTTTGGCGGGGGCTCATAGGTATGAGGGTTTGCTGTGGACATGGCTAAATGATCTCTCAGGTCATCTCAGCTCCTGACTTCCCCTGTCTTCAGATATGCCCTACCTAACAGCAAAGCAAAGCCCTAATTCAAAGGCAGAATTTGTTTATACGCATCGTCATTGAAAGATGAAGCACTAACCAAAATTCTGTCTCATGGGTTTTTTTAAATTTTTTATTTATTTACTTTTTATAAGTAAGCCCTATGCCCAACGGGGGCTTGAACTCACCACCCTGAGATCAAGAGTTGCATGCTCTACCGACTGAGCCAGCCAGGTGCCCCTCCCTGTCTCATATTTTAAAAGAAGAAAAAAATCCAGGGTCACCTGGGTGGCTCAGTTGGTTAAGCATCTGACTCTTGATCTCAGCTCAGGTCTTGATCTCAGGGTCTTGAGTTCAAGCCCCACTTTGGGCTCCACACTGGGCATGGAGCCTACTTAAATTAAAATAAATTAAAATAAATAAATAAAATTTTAAAAGAAAAAATCTAAAACATTTAAGTCTCTCTGGGCTTTTTTCTTTTGAAGACATAGATATGATTCTCAGATTAATATCACCTTCTAAGAAAACATGATTTTGGTGCTGACCTTGCTATTAAGGGTCTGGAGGGACAGAAATACCCTGCAGGCTTTGACTCATTATATTTGTCAAACGCCTTCAAATAGGACATGCTAGCTTGTCATAGTAGCTTGCACTAAAGGTGATTTCAAATCTGTGCGCGTGTGGCTCAAATGCGTCTGATCCATCAAGTGGGCAGGAGGTGGTGATGAGTGCTGTGGTCAAGGTTTCCTAGGGTCTTGAACTGCAGACCACATAAAGGTAGCCCCCTCTCCACTACTTGTTAGTTAAAGCTATAATCTGAGAATGAAAGGTCCAGGGTAAAACCTGGGCGGAAGAGCCTGGGCCAGCTGCCCCTCTCCTGTCCCCCCTGCTGGCCCAGGGCTTTGTGGTGTGGTCAGCACTGCTGCTTGGGCCTCGCCAGTTCTTGCTGCTGTCAGTCAGCAAAGATTCTTACTACGCTGCCTGTTTAGTCTCACTGTCCACAGGGCCAAAGAAGCCCAGAAGGTCCTCGATGTGAAAGGTCACCCACTAAGTGCTTTTCAGAAACTCAGATTAACTGGTAGGTCGTCAGTTTACTTACTGAACTATTGACATTTCTAGGATATAGAATTTGTCTTATTTTTCTTTAATCTGACATTTAACTATCTGCTTTGTAAGTGGAGCCTCAATTCACTGGGCTGTTCCCATGTATCAAAGGCAAACAGAGCTTCTGCTGTGTCCCCTGGTGAGTTGGTGGGCCCACGTCATAAATGGAGTTCTTAAAGACATATTTAGGAATAAATCTCATGAATGCCTAGCCTATCCCCTGACATTTTCACTGTTAAATGACCAGAAATTGATAGTAAATCAGTCAATAGAAATGATTACTTATTAATAATTAGTATATTATGTCTAATTTTCATTTGAATTGCTACTTTTCAATTCAGGTTCCCATTTTATGGACAAAACATGACTGAAAAATTTAAGTCATTGGACAGTTCTTAAATTGGGCTGTGCATCTCGAACATAGAACTTTTGAAAGATACATGTGCCTGGGCCCCACACTTGAAGAGTCGGATTCCCTAGATCTCAGGTGGGGCCCAGGCACCTACTTTTAAAAAGCCCTTCCTATTGCTCCAAACTCCCCACCCCTAATCCTCAGTCCCCAGCAAAGATAGATCCCAAGCACGGTCAGGTGAGTGCCAAGAACAAGCAAGGTCTGGGCCATAAATGAGGCAGGTAGTCTCTTTGCCACTCAGTATTTTGTTTTATAAATGAGAGGCTGGATTGCATGGTCTGTGGAAAGGCCCAGAAATCTGCATTTTCACCGAGCACTGGTTCTAATGCAGGAGCCCTGGAGCCCATCTGGAGAAGTGCTCTGTGGGTCCTAGTTACTGCTCTCAGCTGTGATGGGAGGAACAGAGGAAAGGAGAGGTACTGGGAACAGTTCCTTCTTCTGTGTCAGGAAGCTATGGCATTTCTAAATATATAGGCAAGGTAGATGTACTTGAAGGTGAGAGGCAAACTGGGGAACATAAAACTGTTTGCTTTGCAGGAGACATTTTCAAATAATCAGGCTTCAGTTGGTGAGACCTTTGCAAAGAATTCTAGACGGTAAATATCATCCTAGCAATGCCCTTTTATTTCTTTTCAAATTGATTTATTCAGTTCTGGATAATTTTGAGATTTAACTAAAAATAGAAAGGAGTCGCTCAGTGTCCTGGAGCACAAGGACACCATATCCTCTGTAGAGTCACCACTTTAACTGGCCTCTGGGCAGCCAGCTTTCCCAGAGCCGAGCACCTACAGACGCCAGAGTGCGGGGTCCAAACGCAGGTTTCGAGAAAGATAACAGCCTCAGAAATCAGTCAGAAAGAGCAAGATAAGGACTTTAAGAGGACACCACAGTGCTAATTATAGCCCTCAAGGGCCTCAAACCAGGTGTGGGACCTTGCCAGGCTGGGCCATCTGGGCCAGCGGCCTTAAGTAATGTCTGTTTCCTAGGGTTAAGTGTATTTATTTATTATATTTTTTAAAGATTTTATTTATTAGAGAGAGAGAGATCACAAGCAGGGGGGAGGATAGAGGGAGAAGCAGACTCCCCACCGAGCAGGGAGCCCGATGTGGGGCTCGATCCCAGGACCCCGGGATCATGACCTGAGCCAAAGGCACACGCTTAACCACCTGAGCTACCCAGGCGCACTGGGTTAAGTGTATTTAAACCATTTCCAGCATTTACCAATAGCCTCTGAACTTCTCTTCCCTACATGTGTGCTCTCAAGTTGTGGTAGATAAATAAACATTTTTAAGGGAAAGTTAAAAGTATCAGTCTGGAACGAAGGTGCTAAAGCATTTGGCTATTGGATATATAATCACAAGCTGGTTTGCCAACATGTGGTTCAGAAGGATATGAGCCCAGAGAAAGAATCAGCTTCCAAGAAAACTAGTGGCACACAGTGCCGGAGCCTCGGTTCTTGGGGAGGGATGGTCCTGGTCTAGTGAGCCAAAGTGCTCTGAGACTTGGGGTGGCCCCTCTGAGCTGACCTCTCCCCATCTCCTATGTTGTCATCTCCCCAACACAGCGAGACCCTGGGAGGTGGTGCCTACCCCATATGGTCAGAGTGAGGCCTGAGTGAGACAGTATGAGTAAGACACAGTGGGGGGAGTTGGGACGGGCAAGGACTACCTTGTGCTTGGGTGCCCTGTATCACTGGGTGAGCCAGGCAGTAATTCTGGGGAAAATGGTGCCGTGAAACCAGATTAGGTGACAAGTCACCATTCCACCTTTGCAGCAGCGCCACCTGTTTTCGTGGCCTACACGCAACTGGGCAGCAATAATAGCAGAGGGGAGTAAGGCTGGCATGCAGTGGGTGGTCATGTGAGCCAGGCACTGCTCTAAGCCTGTGTGTGTGCAGTGACTCCGAATGGTTCTTGGCCTAGGGTCTGTAAGCCATTTGCCTGTGATTTCTCTCCAATCCACGCATATTTCTCCACAGGTGATTAAAGCTTTAACAAATACTGGCACTGTGTGGCCCTTCAGCCCCCTCTCCTGTTCTTCTTCCTCTTCCTTTCAGGTCTGGCAGGATGCACTGCTCATGGATTCCCAAGTACCCCTGCTACTTTGTAACTGACCACCCCAGCACCTCCCTTCTGCCCTAAGCTTCACACACCTCACCTTCAGGGGGCAGCGCTCCCTCCACTGTGAGGCATAGGGGCCTGGTGCCCACTTCTGTGCATTCCCCGACTACACTTGGCCAGGTGTTCTTTACTCCTGCATTCCCTCATCCGGCACAGGGCCTGATGCCCAGTAGACTCTGAATAAATCTCCACCTCATCAAACTAAGTTTGTTGACTCAAACATAGTTCAGAAGCTAATATATTAAGTAAATGACAAGTGATGTCCTTGGACAAGAAAAGAGGAATCTTAAAATAGGTTCTCTGGCAAAAATGGAAACAGTTAGGTCATATGCCTTTCTGGGATCACTAGGGAAGAGAATGCACCCTGAGGAATTGCAGGTCTGAGCACTTTATAAGGTCCCCATATCTAGCCTTGGTAAAGCTCAAATTCTGTTTGTTTGTTTTT
This sequence comes from Mirounga leonina, assembly GCF_011800145.1. Lineage (NCBI taxonomy): Eukaryota > Metazoa > Chordata > Mammalia > Carnivora > Phocidae > Mirounga > Mirounga leonina. The sequence continues at coordinate 1,294,442 of NW_023270268.1, forward strand.
TTTTTTTTTTTTTCAAAAAGACTGACTGTGGTTGATATCAGTAACAGTCATGGCTCCCAGAAGATGGTAAAATAAGCCGAAATCAAGCCAGATAGAATTTTAAAGTAGTTTCTACTTTGCAAAATTCAGACTCTGGAACAATCCTCTCCTTACCACTGAGTGTAGACATTTTTTTTCCCCTGCATTTTCTGTTCTCACTAGAGAAAAAATGCTATAGAGTACACAGAGTCATACAGACATTAAAATAAGATGCTTCACTAAACCTCTGATCATTTTTGTCTTCCCTAGTAAACAGTCCATAGAAATTGTTACTTATCTCATTCCCCTGGTTTTCTAAGCAAAATTTTAAATTTGTAAATCTTAATTATTTTCCCAGATGTAAGAAACATAGCCAAATCAGATCCAGATTTATTTTTACTTGTGGAAATTACTGAACAGGCCATGAAACAGAATAAAATTTAGCATTTTCCTAGCCAGCATGTGAGTAAACCAGAAGCAGTGTGGGCAGAAGGGGCCTGGAAGCCACAGTTCCATTCTATACAGAAAGGCCTCAAGTTCACCATGCTCTAGGAGTGACATCCCGTGCTTTGGACCGGGGTCACATTTGTCGTCAAAATGTGTCTGTATTTGTAAAGAAAAAAGTTCACCTTATAACAAATTATCTTAGAGATTTCAGAATGCCTAAAACTATATATATAGATGTATAAATATGGGGTTTTTTTATTTCTGGCATAATTAACATACAGTGTTATATTAGCTCCAGGTGTGCAATATAGTGATTTAGCAATTCTGTACGTTACTCAGTGCTCCATCACGAGAAGTGTGCTCGTCATCACTTTTACCTCTTTCACCCATCAAAGCTATATATTTTAAGAGGAAAAATATATATTCTGGTAAGATACTAAAAGTTCTAAGAGTTCCAATCTCAAACTCTGTACTAGAGTAATAGTTATATTTCCTTGCGGGCCAGCATGTGTGGGAGCAGGCTGTTCTTTTCCAGGAAAATGCCTGGGCTGTTATGAATGCAGCTATTTACTTTTTTTTTAAACGTATATTCTAGGATATTAAAGATATTGTTGGCTCACCAAGGTCAAAGATATTTGTCTGTGACCACCCAGACTAGAAGCTTCTTAGGGACAGGATTACTCCAGACACAGAATTTATATTTGTTGAATGAGTAAGTCAGTAATTAAATGAACATCACTAGGGTCAAAGCCCCATCTCTTTGTGCCTTTCTCTATTACTAAATTCTAGTCTTTTGACTTTGAAATTATCTCTTGCATGTTATATTTGGGATTTAGGAAACCATTATTGAGTACTTGCTATGTCAGGAAACCACAGACTTTTTTTAACTTTTGTTTTTAATTACTAGTAAATTGCTAAAGTGAAAAATATTTAATATAATAAATGGTGTTGTTTTCCATTGATTTCTACTGCTATAGAACCTCAGGAACATGATCGAATATTATATCATGCAATGAGTGTAAACCTAAGAGATTGGGCTAAAAATACAGTGAGTGGTAGACTAGAATATTTAGACTTAAAAGTAAATCCTTAAGAACAACACAGATTTGCCTCTATCTTCTAAGAATACAGAAAACAAGAAATGTTTGGATTTAGGAACTTTCTGAAATACTACCTAATTAAGGGAAAATAATCAATCCATAATAATAACAGCTCTCAGAACATAAATAGTAAATTATGCTGAATTCATATATGAGTCAAAATTAAAATACAGGTATTAAAATTCAACAAATATTGAGTACATTCTGTGACCAAAGCATAAAAATATAAATTATCAGAAATTCCCTACATCATGTAATTGTCAAATGTTAAAAGAAAAATTATTGATCCTGTCCCAAACCCTGATTTTATAGATTAAGGAAAGGGTCACTAACTGTGAGTCTTACCTTCCAAGGTCCCCAATGATCCCTGCCTCCAAGTATTTTCACCCTTTTGAAGCCCCATCCCAATAGACCACAGAATGTTGGTATGTCTCTTCAGAGGCTAGGTCAATCAGACCTTCTTGATGACAAAAGCCATATATATATATATATATATATATATATATCTTAATTATTTTCCCAGATGTAAGAAGCATAGCCAAATCAGATCCAGATTTATCTCTGGATCAGTCATCTCCCTCTTGGATCATTTGCTCTTGGGAAACTAGCTGCCATGTTGCGAGGACATTCAACATTGGAGGGGGTCAAGAAGGTCTGACTGCTGTTTGACCCGAGAGCTGGACCTAGGCAGTCAGAGGCTCCTCCCCTGTCCTTGGAATGTACGTTTTGACCACCATTCCCACACTAAGAGCCATTGCAGGGACAGAGCCTTGAGAGAGTAGGTGTTGAGACCCTCTGGATTGCATACATGACCAAGCCCCCTTAAGGTCTCTGTATGAACTGTAAGATTCTGGTGGGCAGGTATGGAGATCTACTCGTCTTGTGACCACCCAAGACAAGCCTCCCATGTCATTTTCCTTGCTTGTTAAATCTGCCACCTACCATTCTGGAGTGGCCGGCCTCTTTCTTCAGTCTCTCCCTGCCCTTTATGTATGGGGGCCAGTTTCAGATTTCACCCAGAGAACCCCCAAGGTTGTGAACCAACACTAAAGCAGCCAATGGAGAGGCCCACATGACTAGAAACATGACGTACTGCCAACAGCCAAGTGAGTGAACCATCTTGGAAACAGATTCTCTGGTCTGAGGGTTGGCAGACATTCTCTGCAAAGAATCAGGTCGTAAATAGTTATGGTGTGTAGGCCATACAGTCTCTATCAAAACTACTCAGTTCTGCTGCTGTTGTGCAAAGGCTGCTACAGGCAATATGTGAATGAAAGGAAGAGGCTGTGTTCCAAGAGAACTGTATTTATAAATACAGGCAGTGGGCCACATTTGGCCTGTGGACCGTAGTTTGTCATCCCCAGCTCTTAGCCTCAGTCAGGCGTTCAGTTGCCTGCAGCCCCTGCCTACCTCCTGTCTGCACGTTCGTGGGAGGCCCTGAGCCAGAGCCACCCAGCTGCTTTCAAATTCCTGGCTGACAGAAAGCATGGAAATAAATGCATGTTGTTTTAAGCCACAGGATTCTGGATTAATCTGTTACAGTAATAGATAACTAATGTACCAATAATCCAGGAAAGGAGGCTGGGTGACTATGAGGTGATAATTGTTGAGACTAAGCGATAGGTAGATACATGGGGATTCATTACATTATTCTCTCTACTTTTATGTAGTAAGTTAAAAAAAAAAACAAGTGATTTGTGTAAAATCACAAAGCCCATGCTGCATACCCAGGTCTCTGGCTCTGAAATCCTGCATTCTCTTGGCTTCCCTTTCTGCATAAATAGCAACCAGTAAAGATTTAGCGATTTGCCCAAGTTTTCCCCTCAGTTCGTTACTACCTTAGTACCTCCAACTTACCATGCAGGATAGTTCTTTGGACTTTGATACCATTGCTCTCGTTGTGCCGTCCTGGAGGCCTTTCTGCTTCTTTATACCTCTTTATACTATGGACTGTAGAATTAGTCCTTCCTGGGGGGTGGAGCCTTGCTCAGAGATCTAGGGTCCTACCTCAGTGTGGCCTGGAATAGAACAGTGCTTGCTGTTTACAGTCATTGAACGTTGCTGTCACCATAGCACTCACAAATCCATTAATCGTAATTAATTCTTACACAGCCGATGAGGGTCAGCCTGGCAGATTTCACTCCAGGATTGTATAGATGAGAAGACAGAGACTCCAGAAGTTTAAATGGTCAGACAAATAAAGGCAGCCGGGTCCAGAGCCTGGCTCCTTGCCCAGTGTTCTTCCTTCCTATCCTACCTCTCTCATGCTTAAGAAGAAGCAGATAGAGGGGCACCCGGGTGGCTCAGTCGGTTAAGTGTCTGACTCTTGATTTCGGCTCAGGTCATGATCTCAGGATTGTGGGATCGAGCCCCAAGTTGGGCTATGCACTCAGCGGGGAGTCTGCTTAAGATTCTCCTCTCTCCCTCTGCCCCTCCCCAGTGCGTTCTCTCTCTCTCTCTCTCAAACAATAAATAAATAAATCTTTTGGAAAAAAAAAGAAGAAACAGGTCGAATTTGACATTAAATAAAATACAATTCACTATATAAGATTACATACCACAGTGGTTGGTACATAGTAGTTTCTAAAACAGTGTGTTTAATTTCCCTTTAAAATCCCTTTGACAGGCGCCTGGGTGGCTCAGTCGTTAAGTGTCTGCCTTCAACTCAGGTCATGATCCCGGGGTCCTGGCTTCGGGCCCCACATAGGGCTCCCTGCTCAGTGGGGAGCCTACTTCTCCCTCTGACTTTCCCTCTCCCTCTGCTTGTGTTCCTCTCTCACTGTGTCAAATAAATAAAATCTTAAAAATAAATAAATAAATAAAACCCCTTTGAAATTGGAAATCACCCTGAAAGGTTTTAATTAGCAATGTAAATAACTTAATGTATTGATTGGTAGGTACGTGAAATGGATATTTGAAATAACTTGTCTTATGATCCCTTGCATTGACTACATGTACTCACCTCCCCAGAGTGGTTGAATAGGTCTGGATTAATCTGCTAGTCTGGATTAGTGTTGGATTTTGAACATCTCATGCGTTTAACTAGACGTCCTTGGTGATGCCATTGACCAGTGAGGTGAAATGGTGAGAACAGGTGAAGAAAGTGGTAGGGGAACAAAGAACAAAATACCAGACCTGATAAAATGTCCTTGGATTATGAAATTCAGTTCAAAAGTACATCACCTTCGTTTTCCTTTTTCCTTCCAAAAATCTGTTTAATGTTGTATTTTGAGGGTTTTTTTTTTTTTTTAATTTTGTGTTGCCGGTTGTCCTTTCAGATCAAGTGTGCAAGGCAGTTACTGTCCACCCGGTAACTACGTTATCAGGGCTGTAACTTTAAATTCTTGATCTTCCCTACAAGCCAATTTGGAAAAAAAATCTCTTATTTGTTATTTGGAAAGTAAATGGATCTCAAGATTCTCTCCAGTTCTTCATTCAAGTTGCTTAAAGCAGTGTTTGTATGGGTAGATTTGCAGGCTCTTTTGTTTGAATTGTCTTAAAAAAAAATGAGAGGCGTATTTTTAATTTTCAAGTCTGGTTTTAGTCACAGGCACGAGAGAAAATGAACTGCCAAATGTCTGGGAAACACAGCACCAACGCCTCTCCTTTCACATGTGATAAATATTGTTTTGATTAGAAGCAGAATAAAGCCATGTTGCTTTTTTTGACTTCTTGGACTAATGAATTCACTTTTTTTAAAAAAATGTAAGTTGTAGAAAAACATTTCCAAAAACATCAGTCTGGGTTATTCAGACTTTATTCAGGATAGCTGTGCACAAATCATTTCTGTGAAAATGATGTGTGATTAAACAGTTACCATCAGAGAAACTCACTAAGGAATTGTCATTTTTATGTCTGTACCAAAACATTGGCCTTAAATGAAGCATTTTGGTTCTCTAGAGGATATAAAATATGCCAGGAGCAGGATGGGTGGTTTGCATGCTCCAGGTGTTAAAGAATGGCTTTTGGAGTCAGGTATATCCCAGCTTCTCTACTAAGTAACTCTGGGGCTCAAATTTACTCAAAGTAACTAAACATCTCTGGGCCTCAGTTTCTTCTCTATGAAATGGGCATAATGACAGGAATAACCACACAGGGTGAGTAGGTAGTCAGGTCCAGGCCAGCAACGGATTCTGAGTCTATGGCTTTTCTACCATTTTCCACCACAGAGCAGATGGGTATGAATAACAGAATTCTCTTTTGGGTGCAATGGAGAACTTGACCATTGGGAGATAAAATACTCCTTTTTAATACTCCATCCTTAGAAATGGATGGCTTTAATTCTCCATCCTTGGTGATCTTGCAGAAGAGAAGGAACTCCTACTTTGGAGATTTACCTACTTTCTTGACTGTCTCAGATCCCCTCCCACCTGTGATTCCTTAAAAATAGTTACTATCCAGTTGTATTTTAACCCCAAACAGGTCACCTTGAAATGCTAATCAACCAAAACTAATTTGGATTTCCAGTGAATTTCTGGGCATGAAAACTGGTGTCAAGTCCCTGGGCAGTGGCATTCCTTCAAAACTTATGAGGGGCTCTGTTGGATAGCTCTTCTTGGGCTCACACTTGCTCTTTCCATGGCAGAATTCACGAGGAGTGGATTTGAAACAAATTAGAGCTTAGAGTTTCTATCTAGGAAGAGTTGAACGGAGCTCTGGGGTTGTAGTCTGTAGAGTCTGTGTGTGTATGTCATTCATACTTCTCTTTTCTTCTGCCTCCTCCTCCCCACTCCCCATCAACATCTCTTCTTCTTTTTTTCTGTTTTTTAAGAAAGGAAAAGGCCTACATGACCAGAGTGTCCATTCTTCGAATTTTATGTTATCCAAACTCCCTCCTTTTAACCTTCCTTCTTTGTGCTTGGGTTACTATTTACAGTCTCTCTCTCTCTTTTTTTTTTTTTTCCTCTGCTTCATTTCCTTTTAGCAAATTATCCTGCTTTCTCTTCTGTTTATCTTTGCAGATGTTCATGCACCCGTCTTGTATTCTGCTGGTTCTGTCCTCCAGTCTTCAGAGCACTAGGTCTCAAACCCTCCCCTGGGATAGCCACAGACCTTGTGGTCTATGCTCTGGGCCAGCATTCCCACTTTGGAAGCTGTGTGTCAGGGATGACTGCTCTCATGAAGGCTGCCCTCTCTTAATGGGGGGCCTGCGTGGGGGGGGGGCTTGGAGCCCTCCCATCTCAGCTCCCTGTGGGGCCTGGGAGACATGCAGGCTGCTTTCCTGGTAACAGCAGGTGAGGTGAGAATGGGCCTCATTCAGATCCTGCTGTCAGAGATGCAACCCAGCACCAGCTTAACTTGCTGTCCCCTGAAGAAAACGGTCCGCCTCTGTTGATGGTCATAATTAACTCACCATACCAGATGGCAAACAAGGGGCCATCTCCACCAGAACCAAGAAGTGCATGCATTCTAGGGAAGAGAACACTTCCTGTCCATCCTCAACAGAAACCTCTCCACAGACTGAGGCTGAGACAAGTACAAAGTAGGGTGGGAGAAACAGGAAACGAAAGGCTGAGCAGTTGAGAGCTCTAACAGAAGGTGCCTCCTGCCAGGTCCTGAGTGCAAGCTTTGTTTATGGCTCTGCCATAGGGAAGCTTTTGCTTCAGATCAGAGTGCACATAATTTTTATTGTGCCAGCAGGGCAGGGAATACAGATAATTGTTTGCCATTTGTATGGTCTCTTTCATTGGATCAGAAAGAGTGCTCTAACTGTGACGGAGACATCCTGAGGTCTAGACAGCACTAGCTTTCAGATGAGCTGCTGACTCAGCAGTGCTGGAGAGCCCTCTGGAATGGGGACAGTAGCTGCAGGCAGTAGGCAGGGGGGCTCCCAAACAGCCAGCCCACCACCGGCTATTGGCTATGTCCTGGGCCATCACCAGTGTGATGCCTGGGACACTGGAGACCACCAGGCATCTCTTGTTTTTTAAGATTTATGTATTTATTTTAGAGAGCGCATACATATGTGTGGGGAGGGGCAGAGGGAGAGAAAGAGTGAGAGAAGCAGACACCCGGCTCAGCTCAGCATGGAACCCGGCACAGGGCCATCGCGGGGTGATCTCACAACCCTGAGACCATGACCTGAGCCAAAATCAAGAGTTGGACGTTCAACCGACTCAGCCATCCCAGCGCCCCTAGACCATCAGGCATCTTGACAGTCATCTCTAGATGCCTCCTTCTCCATATTCTCTTAAAATAAGATGCGTCAGCCTTTCCGATCTGCCACCCGTCTAAAGCTCCATGTCACCCACCACCCCCTTGGCTCCCTCAGATCCCCTTCCAAACCACGACCCCTTGGCTGAGGGTGGTTAAGTGGAAATGAGCTGTTATTGTTGTGGGGGCAGTGGAGTGGGTCTGACTTTCATTTACATGTGGTTATAGGACCTGGCTGTTTTTCATCCCTAGCTTCAGGAATCCATCACATGTCAGCTGTGACAGTCCGGATACCCCTATTATTTGGAATGATTTGTTAAAAATACATATATATATCATCCCTCTCTGGAACTTGGGCCTATCCTGTCTACAGACACAGGGTGTCCAAATCAAACAGGTTAGCTGTCGAGAGAAAAAAACTAAGTTCATGTGAGTTAATTATGTCTTAACACAGTGGCCGTCTCGGGGCGAAATGTTAATTTTTCTGGGAAACAATAACTCCAAGACACGGTCGTTCCCGAGCTCCAAAATACAGACTGAGGCATCTTTCAATGGTCCTCCATTAGACTTGAAACCATCTGCTTGTTCGCAGCGAACGTATAAATTTTCCACTGTTCTGAGCACTGTGACAATGGCATCACTCCAGAGAGGGAAGCAGCACGAACGGGGCTCTGGGGAATCGCTCTTGCCAGCCTGCTCTGCAAGGCACTTCAAGTTCATTTCCATTGATTTGATTAGGGAACAGAGAACCAAGGAAAAACATAATGTCTTTTCAGAATTAAGCTCGCCTTCTCTCATGCCCTCCTGGGCTTCCAGAGGCTTAAATCTCACTCAGTCTGCCTTCATCGAGTTTCCATTTGCATTTGGACTCTCACAGCTGTAAAACCATGGTCAGAATCAGTACAATCTGCTTTTGAAGGAGTACAAATAAAATGGGAAAGTGAGTTTCTCTGACAGGAAAGTCCCTGGACAGAGGTGGTATTAAGGGTGGCCCCATAGTGGGCTCCAGCTCTCTCTGCGTGTTACTGTCCACGGCAGTAAGGTGGGATTAACATTTTAGTCACCCCGTCAGGGCTCTAAAACCACCTCCCTACAGCGTCACTACCTTTGAGTGGACTAGAGAACCTAACCACCTATTGCCTAAGGCTACAGACATAATCATTTGGGTCATAATTTGGTTTCAGTGCACACACACAAAAATATACACACACCAGCTGAAGGACCTCGTCATGCTGATGTTCTGGAACTTTTCGTAGAGGTAAACCAGTGAGAAAGGTTTGCCATGTTACCAGAATGGCATCGTATATTTGAGAGTCATCAGAGAAGAGCTGTTCTTCAGACCACTTGGAGTCATGGTCTCCACCTGAAAATGTTCACAGAAAGCCTCTTTTTCACAAATATAGCACTGTTGTATTCAAAGTATATTTTCTCATGCAACTAAATGCAGTAGGCAGTCATGGATTTTCTGAGTGTTCAGCTAGATGAGGTAAGTGGGACGGAATGGGCTTGGTAACATTACCTTCTTGCTGGTTATATAAATGGCACCCTGCTTGAAAAGGCACATCAGTGTTTTCTTATGGTTCCAAGAGCACATCAAAGTAGTTTACTGTGCTGCAGGCTTGGAACATCTTTTTCTTTCTTTCTTTTTTTAAGAAAATATAAATAGAGGAAGACTCACAATATTGTAGTCATAAAAAGTTCCATTACAATCTAGGTAATGGAATCCAAATACTCTTGCCCTACAGAATCAGATATGAGCCCAGCAAGAAGAGTTTAATATTTTTAAAATAAATTTTTAAATAACAGTAATAAGATATATTTAAAATTACTTAGAGGAAAAGTCTTTTTGCAACAACTTCTTAGTAAAATACAGTTAAAAACAACTTGTATACCATTCTTATTCCCTTTGTTTTACCTTCCTCTCAGCTTCTGTTAAATATGGTAGATTTTGTGAGGGAGGAGAAAGCTAGATAATCTCACATAAAGTAATACATTTTATTGTTCATTTTCAAAGCAATTAGCATGATAGAAACAATCCCAACTTCTCATTTAACACAAATGAAGGACTCAAATCACTCTTCCTCCTTCCAGTTTCCTTTTAAAGGATGGATCTTCAGGAATAATATGCTGAAAAAAAGAAAGAATAATATGCAAATGTAATATAAAAAGTAAACTCCCCTTAAGACATTTGAGAGACATTCAGCCTTTATACTGTTTTTTTTCAATCCAGTATTTTGTTAACACATTAACCCCAAGCGTGAACTACAAATTAGATGGGTTAGTTGGTTTTTATCTTACTTACTCACAATTGAGTAATGTAATATGCACATACTTTTGAGTGTTTTTTGTTCGTGTAATGATTCTTTTATTGTATATTAAAATTAACTGGTACAATTCACTCCAGTTCCCTGCGGTAATTAGTGATAAGTAACACAAACTGCATTTTATATCTGGGAAAGATGATTCTGAAAGATAGAGATGCTCGGCTGTAGAGGAAGTAAGGATAGTATGTACTTCCTTTTTTCCCCAAAGGCTGTGGCTCCACAGACCCCTCCATTTCCATCCCTCTTCCGTGGATGCAGCAGTGGTGGTGATGTGGGGTTCAGACCACCTCCACCAGGTACTGTTGAATAGTGCACAGTGAAGGCAACTTGAAAGCGAGGGAAGATTAGCAGCTGGGCACTATAACTCGTCAGAAAATATCTAGAGCTACAGGGGCGCCTGGGTGGCTCAGTTGGTTAAGCGACTGCCTTCGGCTCAGGTCATGATCCTGGAGTCCCGGGATCGAGTCCCGCATCGGGCTCCCTGCTCCGCGGGGAGTCTGCTTCTCCCTCTGACCCCCTTCCCTCTCGTGCTGTCTCTCATTCTCTCTCTCAAATAAATAAATAAAATCTTTAAAAAAAAAAAAAGAAAAGAAAATATCTAGAGCTACAAAGCTGTTACACTGATCTCAGTACCTAGAGTCCTCTGCCAGAATATAAAGGTGAAAAGCCATGAGGAGAGTGACCCAGTCCTGGCCTCGGGGTGTGGTGCCCCCAGCAGGTCGTGCCGCTCACACATTCACTCATAAAATTCACATTTTATGTGCCTTCTGTGCGTCTCAAGCAGGGCAGTAAGTAGAACATAGGGTGGTATGGAAGGAGCAGATTTGGAAGTGATACATATTTGGTGAAATTGTAAGTGCTGATTATAATTCTTCAGTTGCCAGACTCTTAAATTATACCTTTGAATTCCTCAAAGGTGCAAGCACAAAGTTGAAAATCAAACCCATTTTCAAAACCACAGTATATCCTGCTGGTTTCCCTTATGTCTCTATTTTCATTTGGTACTTTAAAAAGCACAGAAATTACCATTCTACGGAGTATAATAACATAGCTTAAGCCTCTAAGATATAATTAATAGATGAACTATGTTAATAAATCAGTGTTTAGATGAACTAAGATTCTTTTTTTACATCATCTGAGAATTCCCTATGACCAAGAACTGCTCATTAAAGTAACAAGCTGTGTTTTTAGGTTTCCCTTGCTGGGGTTAGTAATTCAAGTCCCTAACTTGACCTTTTAAATGGTATCAGTCCTTGTGTAGGTAAACTTTCCCTTTAGTCAGGAATATGTTGAAGAATCAGTTAAGGGGCTCTCACCCTCTCTTCCAGGATGGCTCCTTCAGCCCCTGACTGCCCTCCCCCCGGCCCCTGTCTCTCCTCTGTCCCATCCACTTGCCCTTTTGCTACCACAGCTTGTTGTCCCAATTCCAAATGTAACTCTGTGGGGGTCGCCTGGGTGGCTCAGTCGGTTAAGTGTCTGCCTTCAGCTCAGATCATGATCCCAGGGCCCTGGGATCGAGCCCCTCATCGGGCTCCCTCCTCAGTGGGGAGCCTGCTTCTTCCTCTCCCTCTGCCTGCCCCTGGCTGTGTGCTCGCTCTCTCTCTGGCCATGTGGAAGTGACCAGGTTCCTGGGTCACCCAGGTGGTTTTGCCTCTGCACACTCTCCCTACTCTGCTGACTCCCTTCTTTCTGTCCAACTTGTCTTCCTGGAAATGTTGTCATCCTCTCTTAGGACTCCTGGGTCACCACCATAGTGAGGCTCTCCTTTGTGCTACATGTGGTCATGGTTTACTTACCTGTGTCCTGGAATAGCCACAGCCAGCATGTGGCTTCTCTGTTTTCTTAGTACCTGGCTTGTGGCAGATGTGCGTGGAAAAGCGACCTTGCCCCCCTTGACTGGTGATTCTGTATTTGCTTATGTATTCCCAGAGGAGGTGGTGGCCGCACTGCTGCTTGAGGTAGCAGCCTTAACCTAGCAGAGGGTCATCAGGGACAGGCCCTGTCCCTGGGCGTCCAGGAAGCGCAGGAGAAAAACATTCTGTCTGGGGTCAGAACACCCGCAGCCATTTGGGCAGTCTCCTTTAGGTCAAGGGACCTTCTGCGGGATGGGTTCCAGGCTGTCCTCTAGCACAGAGAAGCCATGCAAGCCTGGGCTTGCTTCAGTGCCCTCATGGCTAAACTTGAGGACTTGGACCAGGCACCCCGGAGGCACCTCCATGCCATAGGGCAGCTCTCCTGGGAGACTCGGCATGCACACTGTAGGGTGCTGCAGCCCGCTGGGCTACTCCCCCAGTGCTCAAATGACAGTCATGCGAGCCGATGGCATCATCGTTTAAAATGCCTGTATTCCCCAAGATGGGCGAATTTGAAATGTTTTAAATGGAATTTAGTGTTCACTTCATCTTTTTTGCTGTAGAGTTGTTAATTTTGCCTTTCTAAAAGCGTACGGTACAGCTCCGTAAGTCACTGGGGACATAAAGAAGCAGTTGGCTTTGGGGAGAGCCACTGACTAAAAGCAACTGACTTTAGAGTGCATTCTGCATATTTTGACTGTCATGATTGGGTGCCTCGTGATTTGTCCTGTGAGCCCCTCAGTGTTATAAGTAACCCGTGCTCCCATCAGCCATGATGCGTGTACAAGAGACAGCTCTCCAGGTGCTAGTAACTTACCAGCATTACAAAGCCACTGTTGCTTCAAAATCAGCAATAAACAGATGATGGTGGCTCCTTTCTCGCCTCTAAGATTTCAGCCTTGGCTCACAAAGTTTAAAGATGTGGTCATGATCAGTTTTAACTAAATGCCTCAAAGTTTTGAAAATGAGGTGAACGTAGTGAGGGAAAGCATATGCGCATCATCTGCTTTGGGTGTTTCCATCATATTTCTGAGCAGTGAAGGCTGTGACTCAGGGCGGACCATCTACAGCCTGCTCCAGACACCGCAGAGGAGGCCAGGCCAGCCCCACATCACCCCTCCCCAGGACACCTTAAGTACTGCGCCACTTAGAGGAAATTAGAGCAAAACTGTTTTTCTCTTCAGGCCCAAAGGAGAGACAAAGTAGCTGATGGTACTCTAACAATATTAGATAAATCTGTCAATAATTAGGTAATGATAAGTATACATTCTAGGTTGAAATTCTAGTTCTTCGGAAAAAAACTACAGATTAAAAAATGTTAAGGAGTAATTTGTCAGTTTCTCATAAATTTACAGAAAGCTTTGAATCTTCAAAAAGTTACAACACAGTGGGTTGATAGAGGGTCACTGGGTCAAACTGACCATTCCTGGGCCATATCCTGGGTCAAAGTGGACATTCTCACATCCCACCTGGCCTCCTCCCTGCAAACTGCTCTAGGAGTCCACAGGTACAACACCCTGTTTACCCCAGGACTCCTCCAGGTGCGATTGAGTGGAACTAACGTGTTTAGAGTTCACCAAAGGATAGAGTTTCTTAGAAATTAGAGCCATCAAAATCCTGAAAAACCAGGATCAGTTTGCCAGAAGAGCCAAGCAACACACAGGAATTTGGATTTGCTTAAAATTAAAAGGATGGGTTAGATCAATTTGCAGATGAAAATTGTAGCACAGATTTAAAACATTTTTTAAATCTTCATTTACTTGGGCGCCTGGGTGGCTTAGTCGGTTAAGCGGCTGCCTTCGGCTCAGGTCATGATCTCAGGGTCCTGGGCTCGAGTACCATGTCAGGCTCCCTGCTCAGCAAGGACTCTACTTCTCCCTCACCTTCTGCCCCTCCCCCCCCACTCATGCTCACTCTCTCGCAAATAAATAAATAAAACCTTTTTCAAAAATGTCATTTAAAACTATAAAATGTTTGGAGATCGTTTCTGCTTAACTGTTTCATGTACTCAATGCATCGAGAATGTAGCATAAATAGTTTCTACCTTGGGCACTGTATTAGTTTTCTATTGCTCTGTAACAAACAACCACAAACTTAGTGGCCTAAAACAACACACATTTAGCATCTCACAGTTTCTGTGGGCACAGCTTAACTGGGTCCTCTCCTCAAGGTCTTAGTGGCTGCAATCAAAATCTTGTGCAGGGCTTTGGTCTCATGAGAGGCTCAACTGGAGAAAGATCTTCAGGCTCTCTGCAATTGTTAGCCGAATGCATCTCCCATGACAGTAAGACTGTGAAGTTCCCATTTTCTGGCTAGCTGTGTGCTGGGGGCCACTCTTTGCTCCTGAAGGCCACCCACAGTTCCTTCCCATGTTCCTTTCCATAGGCCTCCACAATATGGCAGCCTACTTCTTCAGAGTCAACAATGAAGAGTCTCTCTGCTTCAGTCTCTGCCCTCAGGGACAGCCTATACCCTTTTTTAAAGGGCTCTCGATTTATTATTAAGTCCAGCTTACTCAGGATAATCTCTCTTTTGGTTAACTTTTTTTTAAAGATTTGTTGATTTTTTTTTTTTTTTTTTTTAATTTTTGAGAGAGAGAGAGAGAGCAGGGTGGGAGGGGCAGAGAGAGAGGGAGAGAGAATATTAAGCAGGCTCCACACCCAACATGGGGCTCAATCTCACAACCCTGCAATCATGACCTGAGCCGAAATCAAGAGTCAGACAGTTAACCAACGGAGCCACCTCAGCACGTCTCTTTTGGTTAACTTAAAGTCAGCTCATTAATTACATCTGCAAAATCTCTTCCCCTTTGTCATATAATGCATCCTATCACAGGAGTGACGTCCCATCACCTTTGTCATATTCTGTTGATTGGAAGCAAGTTCCAGCTCCCACTCATATTCTAGGGAAAGGGATTGTCCACGGCATGAAACCAGCAGATGGGAATCACTGGGGGTGAAGCCTAGGACATACCCTAGGGTGTCCACTGCAGGTACTCAGTGAATAGTAGGTTGAAAGATCCTTTTATAAGCCAATGCTTTGGAATGCAGAACACGTGTTCTAAGGGGAAGAGGGTAATCAATTGTAGCGAAGTTTATAGGTGAGCTGACTAAGCCTATGTCACAAAGTATAGCTAATCTAAAATATCACCATGTGACTTACCTTGTGCTTGGAATAAGATTAGGGGACTAATCTTAAGAATAAGACTACGGGAGTAGTAGAGAAAGACTTCTTCACATCTTCTGGGGAATAGGGGAATAGGGGACTCCAGTCTATCAGCACCTCACCACCCCCACCTCAGCCCTGTTTGGCGAGAGGCCACATCTGCTGCTCCCTTTCCCACACACCTTGAGCAGCCCAGCCCTCTTGTGCTGCCCTCAGCACCTTGCTGCCACACCCACAGAGGCCCGGCCTGGCCCCAAGCTCCCCAGGTGCCCAGACGACCTTTCTTCTGCTTCCCTAATCAAAACCATCCCCCTTAGTAAAGCTCATCTCACTAGGTATTAGACTGAGCACCTGTCTTGACTGCCATCTGATAGATGCTGAGTGTCACTGTGTTTTTCTCCAAAATTCAGAATATCCTGTGGCACCCCTGTGAGCTCACTGCAGTGCTTGGGGATGCCTCTGTGCGCAGTTTGAGAACTGTCTCTACCTGGTGCGGATTCCACCTGCATGGAGTACTCACTGTTTGCAAGGCCCAGTGTTCAGGGCAGGGGCAGCAAGTAGAGGTAGAAATATGCCGCCAGCTGGCTTGAAAACTGAGCAGGATGAAGGAGAGGCTTAGCAGACCTGCTGGGGGAGGACAGAGAAGGCATACTCAGTCCTGGGTCGGTGCGGAAGGTGGCAGCTTGCCTTAAGACAAAACGTGTCAGCCGTGGCACAATGTTTCCTGATAAAGAGTCCTTCTCATTTGTCTGTCACTAGACTTTGGATGAGGTCTTGTTTAATCTGCTGGTTTGTTGTAGAGCGTTTGCTTCCTGTTGGAGGCAACAATTGTCTAATTATCTTCAGTGAGGACACCAAGGTGTGTTTTTAGATGAGCATAAAGAGAAGGCCTGTAACTATATGTCCCTCCTCAGCACTGCCCCTCGGGCTGGCTGATGGTCCCCTGTGGAGCTGGTGGGGCCCGGGGTGTAGCATAGCTGTGGGACGGAGAGCACAAGTGGAGGGCACACCCCTGCACGGGAGCAAAAGGAATCCACACCCCAGCACTCCAGGAGCCAGTTCACCCTGGAGCCCTGTGTGGCCAGCTCTTGTCACTGACAGCAAGTTTTAACACTTGCATCATTTAGGTGTGACGCGTCTAGGGGTGGAGAACCACATGGGAATGAGTAGCAAATCCAGGGCAGTGTTCCTCTTTGACGGAGGAGGGTGGAAGACGAGGTTTAGAGGGGCTGTCAAGGAGGACTCTAGTATTAGCAGTGTCCATTTCTTAAAGAAGCTGGGGGGTGGGCTGGTTATAGCATTCTTTCCAACTCCATGTGTTTATGCAATAGTTTATGATTTTGAACTGGAAGAGTAATACTTTTATAGATTTATGAGAATTAGATATTTTTGTTTGTGTTCATTTGCTTTAAGGAAAACCAGTAATTGAGCAGGAATGCCGGGGACTCCGTCTTTTGTTTATGGAATTTTATAGCCACTGAGGGGAAGGAAAAGCCTGCTGGGGGATATTCCAGGCTCTGTGTGCCCAAACCAACCTGTGCCCACAGCCCTTGCTTTCCCGCGGGGCACAGGGACCCTTTCTCACAGTCTGTGCAATTGAAAGGTAGCAGTGTCCTAGCCTAGCACTTACTCCAGAGTAAGCATCAGCTAAACCTACATCTCAAAATGTGATGGCTTCTGGACCCTTCAAAGAATAAAAGGGGAAGGTTAGGAAATATGGGGATATATTTGTATTTATATCTATTATGCTATTACTGAACAGTTTTACATCTATGGGAAGGACTCCATTCTGTAATTAGAACAAAAAAAGCAATCATGTAGATTTGCTCCAATTTCAATTCATTAATTTCTCCAACCTGAAAATAGTCTGGGATTTTTTTTGTAACACTCCATTTTGCCTGAAACAAATTGAACCATGAAACTACTGGTCTGTGAAATGATTGAACAAATTAAAAATGTGTGTAAACAGCCAGATCAAAATTAACAAGAGAGTCTAACAACATAAGCAGAGGTCTGTTAGCAAAGAAGCAAGTCTTTTAAGTCCAGTATAGCAGGCATATTTTGTGTTTGCTTCCCGCCCCCCTTTTTTAAATGTAATGTATCTTTACCCAGAGTGGTTTCATAACAAGACTTGAGCCAAGAAGGAAACATGAAATTTTGGAGTTTTTTATTTTGTTTTTTTAAGATGAAACTGTTTTCCTTCAGATCAAGATGATTATATGATGGAGCATGTGTGATTGTGCTGGTTCCTTCGTAAATTCTGTGGCCAGCCTGTCTTAGGATAAAATACTATGGAAACTAAAATAAGCAGTCTGTGGGGCCAAGATCATTGATACTTTTAAGGACCTCTCCCCTCAAAAAAAACTCTCAATATAGATTTTTTAAAACCTAGTGCTCCAGGGGCGCCTGGGTGGCTCAGTTGGTTAAGCGTCTGCCTTCAGCTCAGGTCTTGATCTCAGGGTCCTGGGATCGATCCCCACCTCAGGCTCCCTGCATAGCGGAGAGTATGCTTCTCCTTCTCCCTCTGCCCACCCCCCACCCCCAGTCGTGTTCTCTCTCTCTCTCAAATAAATAAAATCTTAAAAAAAAACTAGTGCTCCTATTAACTAGGACTATAATAACACTATAACTATTACTGACTAGATAGTAGAACATGTATACTTTTCTTCTAAAAAAACAGATAGAGGCAGACTCAAGTTTGTGAAAGATGATTAAGGAAAACAGAAAAAGGTCTTGTCATGACGGCTGTGGGCTTGATTCTTGACAAAGTATGTCCTACTGAACCTGTGCTTTCCTGCATCCCTGCTCTTCGCCTAGCCATGCCCATGCCCAGTGCCTCCCTTACACAGAGCCATAGGCCTTCCATGGCCAGAGAGCTTTTTAAAGATGTGGGGAATGAGACCACAGCCAGCCAGCCAGCTTCCTGTATATAGTATCCCTGGTTGGCCTGGCGATCCCTCCAGTTCTGCTTTTTGTCTCTGGGGATGACCTAGTGGATATTCTGTGGCAAAGTGAATCCACACATCCCTAACACTTACTACCATCTGATGGGACTTCCCATTTACTTCCGCCTCAAAAAGAAAAATACAAGAAAAGCATAAATCCATTTAAAAGTTTGGAAAACAAGAAAGTGTACCATCAGCTAACCAAAAAAAGTTGGGAAATTTCTGTAAAATAGAAAGTAGAAAAGACAAGTTGACCAGGAAATGTAGCAGAGATGTTGCAGCCCTGTCAGACACAGCTGAGTGCTGGCTGGGAGAGCAGCCCCAAGCTGGAGGGCAATCCAGCCAGGAAGGGAACCAGGAGTGGGCGGTTTCAGGCCGCTCTGTCAAGGGAGCAGCGCCTCCCCCAGGAGAAAATGAGCGGGAGGAGCTTTGCAACTGGAAGGGATGTCTAGGGCCTCCATGACCCATAGGGAGGGGATACAAGGCATGCATGGTATCCCAGGACGGAAGATGCTTTTCTCATGTGGCTCCTCATGAGACCTGCAGATCACCTACTTGCTGCCTACACACACCCTAAAGAAAAACAGGCTCATCGGTGTATGCATACACAGAGCCTACCCAGAGCCCCTCCTCCCCATCCAGAGGGAGGACAGGGTGGAGACAGATAACACACGAGGAGAGAAAACCCCTGGAAGGGGCCCATTCTTGTCACCTAGTCTTTGGTAGAGTAGATCACCAAGGATCACCTAGTCCTTCTTTCAGAAATGTGAAGAAACTACCTAAGAGCATCAGATATTTGAAGAAAACCAATAATACGAGAAAGATACCAGGATATACTACTGATTTTTAACTAAGACACAAATATGGTGCAGTAGAGAAAGGATAGTCTTTTCAACAAATAGTGTGAGAACAATTGGATATCCATATGCAAAAACAAAACAAACAAACAAAAAAAAACAAAAAATGCTTCATACCCACATGGCGTGTAAACCTAAACAGAAAACCTAAAATTATAAATCTTCTAGGAAAAAAGCAGGATAAAATCTTTGTGACTTGCATTAGGCAAAGATTTCTTAGATCAGCCTCTGAAGCACAGTCCATAGAAGAACAAATGGCACTTCATCAAAACTGAAAACATGCTTTTCTGAATCTGTCATTTATATAATGAGAAAGCTAAAAGACAAGCAGGAGAATCTGCTAGAAAACTGTCCTGGGGGCCTCTCAAACACAAGTATTACTCTCTATGGGCTGGAAACATGCTGCGTCAGACAGTTCAGCCTCCCAGTGTCCTCCCCCCAGCTTGAACCCCCTCCCCCACCAGGTAGGAGCAAAAGCAGAGTGGCAAACAAGTCCAGCAAAATTGTAGCTTCCTGAAATCTAAAAACTGAGGAGTGCACAGTTGACCCTTGAACAACATGGGGGTTAGGGACACCGACCCTGTTCATTCAGTCAAAAATTTGCTCAATTTTCGACCACCCCAAAACCTAACTACTTATAACCTGCTGTTGACCGGAAGCCTTACCCATAACATACACAGTTGATTAATTCGTATTTTGTATGTTATATGTATTATATACTGTATTCTTATAATTAATAAGCTAGAGAAAAGAAAATGTTATTAAGCAAATCATAAGGGAAAGACTTTTGCAGTACTATACTGTATTTATCGAAAAAAACCCATAGATAAGTGAACCTGCACAGTTGCAGCTTGCATTGTTCAAGGGTCAACTCTACCTTCCTTGAACACCAGAAAATACAGAAGTTGAGGGAATTGGGAAGAACAGTGGTTTGAAGCCAAGCGGCATGGCTGTGTTTCTGTCCTAAGACCTAAGCTTCATAGCTGTAGGCGTGTGATCTAACCTTTGTGCAGGACAGTTATTATGTGTGCAAAGTGGGAAGCACTGTGAAAACTAGGGATAGGGCGGCCAGGTGCCCGACAACCAGGCCTTGCCACTTCCACAGGGGTGTCGAGTGACTAATGGGCCTCCTGCTTTGTTTGCCAGCATGGGACACAATTCCTTCAAATGTAAAAACTACATGCAAGTGTAAGGGTTATTTTTTCATTGTTTCCTATAAAATCTAGCTGATCTTTTTGCTAGAAAAAGTCTAGGCGCTAACATTTTAGAAGGGATTAAATATTCCTGTGCAAGATGGAAAAAATTCAGGAAGGAAGCCAGAAAAACAAATATCCTGAAAAGGCTTAGAGTCAAGAGGTGAGGGTGGAAGAATTTGACACAAAGGAAAAAGAAAAACGCAGAGCTACTGGTGATGTGTTTGTGACAGGAGGTTTTCCCATAGAGGGTAAATCTGGACTTTTCAAGGAAAAGCTACATGCGAGGCCTCAGGACAAGAAGAGAAAATGATAGGTCAGAGGAAGCCTGTTGCTCACCACAAGGCTCACCATGATGCCTGAGGGTGGGACCAGAGGACACAAACATGACGCCTGCACTGCCAAACAGGAAGGATGCTATCACTTTGGCACATACGTGAAAGCAAATCTGCCCACACTTATCAGCCCTTGCAGTCACCCTAAACTTCCCCTGATTCTCCTGAAAATGAAGTGTGATAGAAAAAAGCAGTTATGATATCCTGTGAGTGTTCACACCTTTTCCCTCCCCTGGGAATGTTCCTTCTCTACCAGCTCTGTCCCTAGGCTTGTATGTAATGCTGACTTACGAGGGGGTAGGGGGGCAGACAGCAGGCTTGATTGCCTTCCAGTGGGAAGGGCAGATGAGAAGGGAAGAGCTCTGCGAATGGAGGAGGGGGCAGAGACCAGTGCCAGGGAGGGCTTTTCTGAGGAGGCATGAAGGAAGGAGCCACATTTGGGGGCCTCAGGGAGCTCAGCTCACAGGAAATAACTTAGGCTGCTTCCCTACTGATGTTGGAGCACCTGCAGGAGAGGGACACCAGGTGTTGGTCTATGTTGGAGGTCAAGACTTGTAACTGAAAGGAAAGGGAGATAAATGGCTGCATGGAATGTCAAAGAACATGATTTTGGTTTCTAAATGAGGCTTAAAATGTTGGAGTGTAACAACCAATAGAAAGTACCTCAAAATTCATGAGAAGAATGAACTTCTCAGAAAATTGGCCAGTATAATCAAGAGAACTTTGTAATTTAAGGGAGAAAAACATATGCCCAGATAAAGCCTTAGTCTACATAGAATTAGAAATCACAGATACAACATATTTAGCTGAGAAGGTACCCAGTAACTTACAGGAGAACACAAGAATGATGAGACGTAGGGACTTTCGTAGCCTGGGATATTTCTGAGTTGTTCCCATATAAAGAATAAAATTTATTAGGGCTTTGAATGATACACTGGACCAGATGGACTTCACAAATATATTCAGAGCATTTCATCCTAAAACAACAGAATACATATTCTTCTAGAGTGCACATGGAACATTCTCCAGAGTAGGTCACATACTGGGTCACAAATCAGGTCTCAACCTACACAAAAAGATTGAGATTATACCATGCATATTTTCAGACCACAATGCTTTCAAACTTGAAGTGAACCATAAGAAAAAAATTTGGAAGGAACACAAATACATGGAGGTTAAAGAGCATCCTACTAAAGAAAGAATGGGTCAACCAGGAAATTAAAGAAAAATTAAAAAATACATGGAAGCAAATGAAAATGAAAACATGACAGTTCAGAACCTTTGGGATGCAGCAAAGGCAGTCCTAAGAGGGAAGTATATAGCAATACAAGCCTTTCTCAAGAAACAAGAAAGGTCTCAAATACACAACCTAACCATACAACTAAAGGAGCTGGAGAAAGAACAGCAAATAAAGCCTAAATCCAGCAGGAGAAGAGAAATAATAAAGATCAGAGCAGAAATCAATGAAATCGAAACCAAAAGAACAGTAGAACAGATCAACAAAACTAGGAGCTGGTTCTTTGAAAGAATAACATTGATAAACTCCTGGTCAGACTTACCAAAAAGAAAGGAGAAAGGACCCAAATAAATCATGAATGAAAGAGGAGAGATCACAACCAACACCGAAGAAATACAAACAATTTTAAGAATATATTATGAGCAACTATAAGCCAGCAAATTAGGCAATCTGGAAGAAATGGATGCATTCCTAGAAACATATAAACTGCCAAAACTGAAACGGGAAGAAATAGAAAACCTGAACAGACTCATAACCAGCAAGGAAATTGAAGCAGTAATCAAAAATCTCCCAACAAGTAAGAGTCCAGGGCCAGATGGCTTCCCAGGGGAATTCTACCAAACAATTAAAGAAGAATTAATACCTATTCTTCTGAAGCTGTTTCAAAAAATAGAAATGGAAGGAAAACTTCCAAATTCTTTCTCTGAGGTCAGCATTACCTTGATCCCAAAACCAGAAAAAGACCCCACCAAAAAGGAGAATTACAAACCAATATCCCTGATGAACATGGATGCCAAAATTCTCACGAAGATATTAGCCAATAGGATCCAACAGTACATTAAAAGGATTATTCACCGTGACCAAGTGGGATTTATTCCCAGACTGCAAGGTTGGTTCAACATCCACAACATCAACATACGTAATGTGATACATATACATTAATAAAAGAAAGGACCAAATAAATAAATAAATAAATAAATAAAAGAAAGGACAAGAACCATATGATTCTCTCATTAGATGCAGAAAAAGCATTTGACAAAATACAGCATCCTTTCTTGATTAAAACTCTCTGTAGTGTAGGGATAGAAGGAACATACCTCAATATCATAAAAGCCATCTATGAAAGACTCACAGCAAATGTCATCCTCAATGGGGAAAAAACTGAGAGCTTTTCCTCTAAGGTCAGGAACATGGCAGGGATGTCCACTCTCACCACTGTTATTCAATGTAGAACTGGAAGTCCTAGCCTCAGCAATCAGACAACAAAAAGAAATAAAAGGCATTCAAATCAGTAAAGAAGTAATCAAACTTTAACTCTTCACAGACAACATAATATTCTATGTAGAAAAACCCAAAGGACTCCACCAAAAAATTGCTAGAACTGATACAGGAATTTAGCAAGTTGCAAGATACAAAATCAATGCACAGAAGTCAGTTTTGCAGGGGCGCCTGGGTGGCTCAGTTGGTTAAGCGACTGCCTTCGGCTCAGGTCATGATCCTGGAGTCCCTGGATGGAGTCCCGCATCGGGCTCCCTGCTCTGCGGGGAGCCTGCTTCTCCCTCTGACCCTCCCCCCTCTCATGTGCTCTCTATCTCATTCTCTCTCTCTCAAATAAATAAATAAAATCTTTAAAAAATAAAAAAGAAGTCAGTTTTGCATTTCTATACATTAACAGTGAAGCAGAAGAAAGAGAAATCAAGGAAAGAATATTCAATAGAAAAAAGACAGTCTCTTCAATGAATGGTGTTGGGAAAACTGTATAGCCACATGCAGAAGAATGAAACTGGGCCAATTTCTTAACACTATACACAAAAATAGACTCAAAATGGATGAAAGACCTAAATATTGAGACAGGAATCCATCAGAATCCTAGAGAACACAGGCTTCAACCTCTTCGACCTCGGCCACAGCAACTTCTTACTAGACATGTCTCTAAAGGCAAGAGAAACAAAGGCACAAATGAACTATTGGAACTTCATCAAGATAAAAAGCGTTTGCACAGCAAAGGAAACAGTGAACAAAACTAAAAGACAACTGACAGAATTGGAGAAGGTATTTGCAAATGTCTTATCAGATAAAGGCTAGTATCCAGAATCTATAAAGAACTTATCAAACTCAACACCCAAAAAACAAAAAATCTAGTCAAGAAATGTGCAGAAGATATGAACAGACATTTCTCCAAAGAAGACATGCAAATGGCCAACAGACACATGAAAAAATGCTGGACATCACTTGGCATCAGAGAAATACAGATCAAAGCCACAATGAGATGCCACCTCACACCAGTCAGAATGGCCAAAATTAAAAACTCAGGAAACAACAGATGTTGGTGAGGATGCAGAGAAAGGGGAACCATCTTACCCTGTTGGTGGGAATGCAAACTGGTGCAGCCACTCTGGAAAACAGTATGGAGGTTCCTCGAAAAGTTGAAAATAGAGCTATTCTATGACCCAGCAATTGCATTACTGGGTATTTACCCCAAAGATACAAATGCAGTGATCTGAAGGGACACCTGCACCCCAATGTTTATAGCAGCAATGTCCACAATAGCCAAACAATGGAAAGAGCCCAGATGTCCATTGACAGATGAATGGATAAGAAGATGCAGTATGTATCTACTATGGAATATTACTCAGTCATCAAAAAGAATGGCCATTTGCAATGACATGGTTGGAACTAGAGGGTATTATGCTAAGTGAGATAATTTAGTCAGAGAAAGACAAATACCATATGATCTCACTACCATGTGGAATTTAAGAAACAAAACAGATGAACATAGGGAAAGGGAAGGAAAAATAAAATAAGATGAAAATTGAGAGGGAGGCAAATCATAAGAGATGCTGAACTCTAGGAAACCAACAGAGTTGCTGGAGGGGAGGTGGGGGGGGGATGGGGTGACTGGGTGATGGGCATTAAGGAGGGCATGTAAAGTAATGAGCACTGGGTGTTAGATGCAACTGATGAATCACTAAATTCTTTTGAAACTAATAAAAAAAAAGTTATTAAGTGAACCTGAGGTATAATATAACAATAAATCCCTACATGGGTCCTTCCCAGGGCTGAGGGAACAGCCCAGTGATGCCATTATGGAACTAAGTAGGCTTTGGCTCTCTTCCCATCCAGCCATCGTCAGTATGTTGGCTTTCATCATGGTTGCAAGGTGGATGCCATAGCTCCAGGCATCATATCTTCACACATTCTTGTCCAAAGGTAAGGGAGGCTTCTCTTCAGAGTCTCTTTATATTAGGAAGGAAAACCTTGCCCAAAAGTCCGCCAGGAGACTTACCCTCAAGCCCCACTGGGCAGGATTTAGTTACCAGCTCATTCCCTAGCTACCAGGGAGACTAAGAAATAGCGGCTGGCATTGCTGACTTCCAGAGTGAAAGATCTGGAGTAGGGAAGAGGTAGAGTCCAGGCAGGGAGGGAAGGCACTCCAAAGCAGTCAAAGGGAATATATGTTGTTCTGATAGACTAAAGTTTGTGATAAGCTCTGAGTGTCGGGAAAATGCACATAATGGGAGGTGCATGAAAGGAAGATGAACAGTGAAGATGGCGGAAAGGCAATGGAATATGCTGGATGAAGGCATTCAGAAAAATCATGACATGCTTCAGTGATGAAGGTCACAAAGGACAGGTTAAAATTTAATCAGGATAAACTGAAGGTCTTGCATTCTATTTAAAAAAAATCAATCACAAAAGTACAGGCAAAAAAAAAAAAAAAATCTGACCAAATGAAGCACACATAAAACAAGCTGGCCTCTCTCCTTGGCTGCAAGTTCCAATGAGCTAGAGGCTCGGCTGCCAAAGAAGCTTATGTAACCGAAGGCTGCAGGAATAGTGTCCAGAACAAAGGGGCGTGACCCCAAGGCCTCCTGCCCGCGCCCCCCCCCCCCCCCGCCCCCCCTCCCGCCCCATCTCAGTCTCTGGATTTTTTTTTTTTTTTTGCCACCTTCATCCTTTGGTGTCACACTCTCCCTGCTCAGAAAGCCCCTTTCAGGGACTGCTCAGCAGATGCCTTCCCTTGATGACTATTGGTCAAGTGCTTGCTTCTCCAGCCCCGAGACCCCAAGGAAAATGGACCACTGCTGCCTTGTTTCCTGACTTAACTCCTAGCACTTACCAGGCCTCAGCACTGCTCGTTTTGCTGCTGGACCCAAGCTCGACTTCGAGGGCTCGGAGGATCCCTGGCATCTGTGACTCTTCACTGGTCTAGTGGATGAATAAGTGTGCTCTATAGCTGTCCTGTGGCACGCCGAGAGTGGGGTCTCTCAGGCTCCAGGGGGCTGTGAGGACAGGCTAGGGGGGAGTCGGCGGGGCTGCTGCAGACCAGTGGTGAGGCCGTTACACCAGTCCCATGACGGAGTCATAGGACGGTGACCAACATGTAGAGTGCAGACCAATCAGAATGGTCAGGAAACGAAGTCAACCACACTTGGGTTTGCAAGGCTCCTGAGCTGTGCACTTCACCGGGTGGGAAGACAGCCTGGCTTCAGGAGATGATCTTGAATTTAGTGTTGTCAGTTTAGTGACATCCAAAGGAAGATGGCAGGTGGGCATTGGTTTTGTGAGTGTTTCGTGAGTTGGGAAGGAAATGTGGGCAGGGAGTCGGGATGGCTGTATGCTCTGCACACAGGTGGCGGCTGCAGCTGGGTATATGCCATCTCGCGGGGAGAGCACTGTCCACGATAGCCTCCAGCCACCTGTGGCTATTTACATTTAAATTCCTTCAGATTAAATCAAATTAAAAATTCAGCGCTTTAGTTGCACTAACCACATCTTAAGTGCTAATAAAACATTCCTGTCATCACAGTGTTATGGCGGGTGGTGCTGATCCAAGTGAGGAGAGGCCCTGGAGTTGACCCTTGAGGATTGTTTCCAGAAAAAGGCGGGCATAGGGCAGAGGGAGAGGTGGGAGGGCTGGAGGGCCAGGTGAGGGGTCACATCATAGTCCTGGGCAGCCATGTCAGGAAGGAGTTCGTGGCAAGATGTCTAGTGCAGCTGTGAACGCATCAGATGAAGACGGGAAAACGCCCTTGGATTTAGCACCATGGCAGCTGGGTGACCTTAGAGGGATCTCTTCCAGTGGACTCACTGGCCAGGAGCCACAGTGCGGTGGTTGGGGAGCCAAGAGACACCATTCCATTGACAGGTTTGGCTGGGAGAGGGAGGAGGAAACTGAAATGTCCACGGGGTGGGGATTTTGTTTGTCTGTTTAATGAGAGAGAGTAGGATATTTAATAGTCTAAAGAAAATTCAAAGAATTTATTCCCCAGATATACTCACACGTTCATAAGGACACCCTAGTTTAGGGGACTAGTTAATTAATTGTTCCGTCACAAACCCCACAGGCATTCAAAAGAAAAAGAACTTTGTACAATTTCTGATATAGGACTATCTCCAAGATTTATTTTGCAAGATGCAGAACAGGGTGTATTATGCCACCCTTGTATTAAAAACAAGAAGGATATCCAGAGATATCATATGCTGATATTGGGGAGGGGGAACAAAACTTCTGAAAGAATGATCATGAAATTGGTCATGTATTAAGAAATTGCCTCCCAAGATAAGGGGCTGGGGGACAAAAGTGGGAGTGAATCTTTATTCATGGTATTTCTGTAGTGCTTGATTCTTTTAAACTATGCACATGTATTTTAAAAATAAAAATATTTTTCAAAGTCACTAGGAAAGGATTTGGTTGAGAGAGAGAGAGGTTAAATTATAAAGACAGGAGAGGTAACCCACCTCCTGCCTCTCTGGCCAGGACCCCTTGGCCTTTGATTACTCTATTGAGCTCTCCATGAAATCAGGCATATTTTAACATAGTAAGTTTTTGTGATATTCCATGTTAACCATCCCATATTGTCTACTGCTGGATAACAAATTACTCCCAAACAATAAACATTGGCTCTCTCACAGTTTCTGCGAGTCTACACATGGCTTAGCAGGGCACCTCTTATGTTGGGTAGAGCTACATGCATCTCAGGGCTGGACGGGCTCAGGCCCGTGGCTGGGAGCCTCAGGGCCCAGACAGTTCCTCACCATGGGCCTCTCCATGTGTGCGGGCCACTCACAACAGGGCAGCCAGCTGCCATCCGAGCCAGCGCATGAGAGGGAGCACCTGAGCCAGAAGCCACAGCCTCTTTGTAGCCTAAGCTCCAAAGTGACATTCCCTCAATTTGTGTCCTGTTGTTGAGAAGTGAGTCATTAGGTCCAGCCCACACTAGGAGAGAGGGTTCCACGAAGGAGTCATACCAGCGACAGGGACACCGAGGGCCAGTTAAAGAATGCCCACCACATATCCCCAGACTAAGCTCAATTGAATGCTTCTTTATATGGTAATGTTCTATTCCAATTCATCAAAATATCTTTTGCATCCTGAATAAAAGGGAACTCATGCATTCATCGCTGTAACCTCTTCCATAACCTTATATCCTCAGAATAACCAGCTGCTGTTTTATCATCCTGCAATACTACTTGGGGGGCTCCTATCTGTTTTTGATACTTCCTGAATTCTATCAGTTTGATAAAATTTGGCAAGTTTGATAAAACAGGAAAGTGGCCATCACTTCACCCTTCAAAATCACTTAGGGAACAGAACATTCTCCAGTATCATGTAAGAACCAGGCCTTGATTTTAGGAAATATATACTGATGTGTTTAGGGGCCAAGGGGCTTGTGGTCTGCAACTTACTCTCCAATGGTTCAGAAAAAAAATAACAATAGAGAATAGTGAAGCAAATAGGGCACAATGAAAGCAGAGTAAGAGTATTTTTGACTCCTTAATACTGTGCGTGCAATTTTTCTGTAAGTTTGAAATATCAAAATTAAAAGTTTGAAAAACAGTTCTCAGACCCATCCCCAGACCTGCTAAATGAGAATTGCGAATGGGACCTGGGAAACTTGTTTTATGAAAGATCCTCAGACACATTCTGGTTGTCAATCAGCCAGACTTAGGACCAACTACATAAAAGTCTGTCTCCTTTTTTTTGTTTTTGTTTTTTAAAGATTTTATTTATTTATTTGACAGAGAGATAGAGAACACAAGTAGGCAGAGGGAGAGGGAGAAGCAGACTCCCTGCTGGGCAAGGAGCCCGATGCGGGGCTCGATCCCAGGACCCTGGGATCATGACCTGAGCGGAAGGCAGACGCTTAACAACTGAGCCACCCAGGTGCCCCAGTCTGTCTCATTCTTAAAGCTGCCTGCGTAGAGCATCTGAAATTACCAGTTGGACTTTGCTTCTTTTGGGTAACCGAGGTAGTCCCCTGGTCCATTCCCTAACACCGCCCTTGGCTCTCCTCCAGCTATAGAACTGGCCCCTTGGAGGGGTGGGATTTGGTGGCAAAGGGGGAGTCTGATTGTGCAGCCCAAGGAAAAAGGGAGACTCCCAGGATGTGTCTGTGGTCACTGTAAAGGGCAGAAAGAGCACTGTAAAGGTCTCAGCACAGAACGGGGCAGAAGCCCTCCCCAGCCTGGCTCTTTTGGTTCCCCACAATCCTGTGCCACACCTCAGAGCTCTGGATCACCGCGGTGACCAACCCTGCCCTCGGGAGCCCACTCTGCCTCAGGGAGGCCAGCGGGCAGACAGCATCCTGCCAGCTCTTACATCAGGGTCCTCTGCTTGCGGGTACATGTGAGGCCTGCCCGTCCTGGCTGCGGCCGGCTGGAGAAGCTTCCGGAAGTGCGCCTGCCGCGCCGTGTCTTCAAGGCACAGTGGGCATGCACAGGTTTAGGTGAGACCGTGGGACTAGAGGCTGCTGCCAGGTCGGTTTGCTGGAGAGGTCAGGAGAGAACCGCATCCCTCAGAGCCCCCAAAGCAGGGTAGAAGGCCTGGGAAGGGGGCTGGAGCCGGGGTCTGAGAGGTGGGCTCGAGGTCCCATCGAGGTGTATCCACCTGGGAGCCAGAAACCCTGGAGTGTCCAGCACGCTCCTGGGGCCTGCAGCTTCTTCGCAGCACTGGGGTGGTCAGCTGGGGTCACAGTGATCTACCAGAGGTGGGGTCGGCGGGACACGCTGCCCTGACCACAGCGTGCCCCGGAGGGCAGGGACCCAAGAATTGTGGGCGGCGCTCCCTTCTCTGGCCGTGGTTGAGGGTGGTGAGCCTTTGCACCTGAGGAGGGCTGTGCTTGGAAATTGCTGTCCTCTCACTGTGTGGCGCCCTTGCAGCGGACTCACCCCGTTTTGTTTCCTTCCATTTCTGCCTCCTGCGAGTCTTCCTCTCGCGGTTAGCCCTCACTTCCTGCTGACCTGGCACAGGCCCGGTGCGTGCCTTTTCGAGCACCCCAGGGGAGTCTTGATCTTGGTGCCAGTGCCTTCCTGAAGGGTGGGGGGCTAGGTCGGCCAGCTGCTGTTGCTAACCACTATGGGTGTCTTACTCTTCCCTCCCAGTGGTTTTCAGGCCCTTTCCGGTAAGCCCACAGACGTAAGGGCTTTTACCCATGCTCTTTGCCACACACACTTACCCAGAGTGCTCGGGTCAAAGGGCAGAAAATGTACAGTATATACCCACAGCCTGGTGCAACTCTATGATTCTTGATTTGGTGCAAGCTGGGTTTTTGGCTTGTCCAAAACAACTTACAGAAACACTGATTTGCTTCCCCCTCCTAGACCCCTGTGAACAAACTGTGCATCAGCTGCAGGCTTTGCTAGTTGACACAGAATCACTCCACTAAAACCAGGCCGTGGGCTCCTAAAACATGTATTCCATGTCCTCTTAACAAAATGACCTGCAGATCATTCAGGGTAAGAGGCAAAAATCATCTGTATTTTATTACTTTTACCAGGGGCTCCCATCAGCAAACGGCTTAGCTGTTCTTGGCTTCACACAGGGAAACAGCAGTAATGGTAGAAGAGGAACTAAATATTTAAAAGCATGTTTAATTCAACACCTATTAGGTGGATCAGCTAGTGTTTCTAAATAGCCAAGCAAGGAGGCAGAGTTCTGACACTCTATATACTGGGACTTGCTTAGAAAGCTGTGTCTGCAGCCACGTGGCTTAAGCAGGATTGTGCTGGCTGACAGCTTAACCCACACTGTGACTGTGATCTCTTCCAGAGGTTGCACTAAAGACACCACTGATCACACAGGCTAGACTCCATCTTTCTAGAACTTTCCAGATTCTGGAAAGTGTGTGATGGAAACAGAAGGAAGCCACTGATGCTCTCCCAGCATGAAATACAGACACGTTTTGAGACCTGGAAGCAGTGAGTGGAACCAGATGGAGTTGGAAAGAAGTATTTGGTACTAGCCTTCTTTCCTGCAGTAATTTTTTAGGAGCCTCACTGAAGTGCCCTTTTGCACTTCTCCCCCTATTTTGCATGCTCTTCTGAATGTGATATGCAGATATAGAACTGCAACGTTTTAGTCCTAGCTTTTATTCTTTCTGAATTTGTAAACTTTTTTTTTTTTTTTAACCAGAGAACACCTGCATTTGGTAACATTGGCTTCACCCAAAGAACCAAGAACATCTTCTAAGTTCATTTGTGCATTGTGTGTTTAAGGCCTAAGAACAATCAGAACTTTTGTACGTCCATTAGATGGACAAAGAGAACCTGTGGTACTGCATATAAAATAATAAAGTAGCTGTTATTCTACTTCTGTTGTTTTGGAGAGAACCCAAAAGGGCCTTTGGAATATGGTCAAAAGCAGGGATAAGCCCATGCATTTGTTCACACTGCCTTTCAGAGCCTCCCCTGACACCTGGGAGCACTGCTCTTCAAGGCCTAGAGGGGCACGTGTATCATGCACTGAGTGGCTAACCCAGGATTGGTTCCATAATTAATTTCAGTGAAATTCTGTAATCATTGGAATTTGGAAAACCCCATCTCGGCTCATGTAACAGCAACACATACCAAGCCATGTCTCCCCCGAAGCACGCGCACACTCGGGAGAAACCTGATGTGGTCTGACTAGATGGTATGTGGGGTATCAGCCATGAATGCTCCCATTTCTTCTTCATCCAGACTCTGGGTTCTGGTCACACTAGGGTCTTAGATTTCTTTGGTCTCTAAGGCACATGTTTGCAAAAAAAGTCCTTTCTTCCTCACAGAAGTGATGAATTTCATGCCTATATTAGACTATAGACATGAACTTTTTTTGTTATGTTAGTCACCATACGTTACATCATTAGTGTTTGATGTAATGTTCCATGATTCATTGTTTGCATATAACACCCAGTGCTCCATGCAGAACGTGCCCTCTTTAATACCCATCACCAGGCTAACCCATCCTCCCACCCCCTCCCTTCTAGAACCCTCAGTTTGTTTCTCAGAGTCCATTGTCTCTCATGGTTCTATAGACATGAACTTTTAAAAAGTCATCTAGCCTACTACTAACTCCACCTGTTAGAAAGTCTGACCTGGACCCCTCCCCCTGGAGAAAAGTTAATGGAAAGATAGTCCCTTGGACAGAGGTGGTTTGGTGCTATGGATGGTTTCAATGACACCAACTAGGACAGCATTGTGTCACTCCAGTTCTAGACTCCGGGAAGCACTAGACAGCCTAAATGTGCTCAAGACCCTGTGACACAACAGTGAGGTGTGTTCCGTGACGTTTCCGTCACCCTAAATTCGGCCGCAGTGTTGGTTACGGTCGCTGCCCCTCACCCAGTGGTGATATAAGGTGATGGCAAGGAAAGTGAAATAAAAGATGTATGTAAAAAGCAGGAATTTGTCTGTTTAATGAGGCTCATAGATGGGGATGAGTAGGCATTAGCTGCTCTGAGGGAATGGATGTCCGGTGAATGAAGGCTAGAGCCCCTGCCCTCCACTGACGGTGTTTTTGTTGCAGAAGAAGATCAGGTGTGATCAAGTAGACCATCCCTGGCTCCGGCTTTGCCCAGGCTCCTCCGAAGGGGCGCCGATGGTGGCAGTCCTGCTGGCTCGCTGTGCAGGCACCCAGGGCAGCCGTTCTTACCCGCTGGGGATGGGGCCCTGCCTCCCCCCCCCCCGGGGGTGAAAGGAACATGCCAATCTCTTAGGCAATGGAGGCAATGTGGACTTGTCAAAATCCCAGTCAATGTTATAACTATTGGTTTGGTTTTAGTTATGTTATTGATTGTGAAGTATTAGATTAACCAAACATAGAGATGTCCATGTTTATCAAAGAGCCATACAGTATTTAGATAGGGAGAAACAACCTCACTGACCTGGGAAGATCCTAAAGGTGGTGGGAGAAGATCCTAAAGACGTGTGCTCTCTCCGTGGCCTGAAGTTGGGCCTGCGTTTTACAAGCATCTTTCTGGTCTTTGGTGAGGGGTGAGGTGTCCAGAGGCTGGAACCACTCTGCAGCGGACAGGAGCCCTTTCCGTGCCTGCACCACCAGCCCCCACCCCGACCCTCACGGCAGGCACACAGAAGGGGTGCAGGTGCCTCTCGGGGCAGAGATGCAGCTCGCCCTGTGCGGCCATTCCCATTCATCCTGCTGTCTCTCTCCTAGTTAGTAGTGATGGATTGTTTTCTTCGATTACAGGTTATCTCCCCTTAATATTTAAGAAAAATGTTTATTTAAAATTTTAAAAAGTCTTTGGTTGAAACCCTGGTGTGGGCAGTAGGCTGTCTCCCTCACTTAATTCAGTGGAGTGTTTACCTCAGCCCTTTATTTTCTAAACGGTCTGGGCTTCTGCTTCGTGCAGCAGTGAGACCCTGCCCCTCCCACTGGTTGACTCAGGACTCCGACGGGAGGCTGGGCTCCGGGTTCCCTCTGACCGGCGGCCACACCACCCACTCACCCCACAGGCGGGGTCCTGTTAGAGACCTCTGATTTCTGTCGTTAATCAGTGGTGTTTATTTCTGTTCTTTGGGCTCTTAAGCCTTTGTGTATCACCTTGACCCAACCAAATTGCTGAAGTTTCAGTGGCTAGGTCCCTAAATGCCCCCCCAACCATGACTTTCAGTGAGCGCATGGGGGCATTTTCTGTGGAGCAGCCGCTGGAGCTTACTGTCCTTTACCCCTCTGGGTGTGTCCTCTGGCCTGTCTACCACTCCAGGCACAGCCTGAGCCCTGGGCCTGGGATGCTCCTACCTATCAACCTAGGACCCACAGATAAAGACAGGGATTGACCAGATCGTCATCGGCCTTGGCTGGTCACTCACCTCTCTGGGTCTCATCTCCTGAGGGCCCCTAGTGACCTGTATGGAAGCTTATGCAGTGAGAGAAGAACACTGCCTCCCTCCTTGTCTCTCAGGGCTTCCAGACAAAGAGGGAGTTACATCCTGAAGGCTCCAGCACATCCCTTCCTACAGTCAGATCAAGAGTGGACCAGTTCCTGAGTAGGGGACGCTGCAGACAGTCTTGTCCAGGAAGTGCCTCCTACAGATGCTTGGTCATCTGGGTGATCTGAAGCGCAGGATTGATGTCTCGGTAAAGAAACATCACTGGGTGTTCAGTATCATGGACTGATGAAAAGCGATCACATTATCCCCCTCCGTCCCTTCTGATAAACAGCCCAGGACCATATCGTAGCAGATGGAGTGGATGGAGGGCTGCCTCGTGCACTTCGCTCTGCAAACTAGCATCACACCTAGAAACCTAGTTCTTTCAGTGAAAGATGCCATTAGAAAAGGAACTCAATTTGTAAAAGAAATTGTTAAAAGAAATTGAAAAGAAATTTGTCCTGTTTTGAGGCAAACTGATCACCACACTTTTTTTTAAAATTGTATTTATTTATTTATTTATTTATATACTTGAGAACGAAAGGGGGGGAGGCGGAATAGAGGGGGAGGGCAAGGAAGGGGGAGAGAATCCCAAACAGACTCCTCGCTGAGCTCAGAGCCAACACAGGGCTCCCTCTTACGACGCTGAGGTCATGACCTGAGCCGAAACCCAAGAGTCAGACACTTAACTGACTGAGCCCCCCCAGGTGCCCCATCATACTTTTTTTACATGACTATTTGCCAAAACACAAAATGCTTTTTTCCCCTTTCTCATACAGAATTGGATGGCCCCTTTATCCGACTTCTGTGAGTTGCTAAGTACTCCCGTTCTGTGCCTTCCTCACCCTCCCTGTTATCACCCTCCTTCTTCTGTGGTCAGGATGTGCACAGTGGATGGCCATTCCAGAAGTACTGTGTTTTATCTATATATTCTCGTATTTCCTTCTGATTACTCATAGCTTGCTTTTGTTCTTAAGGACCCTGGCTCTTTTTATTTCTAATGACACTTCTATTCCACATATTCCATCTGTATTCTGACCTGACCCCCGTGGCGGGCCATGGAGAGGGTGGGGTTAACACCTTCCGCCCAGGCCGCTGCTGGGCTGGGCATCCCCCCCGCTTTGTGGATGTCCCCAGGGCCCACCGTCCTTCTCTACACTTGGGCCTGGATGTTTCCAAAATACATCCATTCAGTTCAGCTGCCTTTTAAGCAACATCTGTTACCAGTTTTCTCTCCTCGTCTAATGAAGGACACATCGCTTATTTTAATCTTGGTTGTTCCTGAATAATGTATGACTGCCTGTACTCCTCTTTCGGTGCTTGGTGAATTGCACTTTGTTGCCAGATTTAGGTCCCGGTTCTTTCCGTTTTCCTTGTTGGAGGTGCTCTCCTTAGCGGTTCACCCATCGCTAGCCTTCTTCCCATGTTTGAGCTGTTTGAGCACTTGTGATTTTGCCAACTAACAATCCCACAGCTTTTCCCACATTTTCTGGTTCTTGTGCCCTTCGGAGGCCTTTCCTTTTAAAAAAAGAAAAAAAAAAACAAGCCAAGGATGTCTGTCTTCTTAAAAAATGTAACTCTTAAACTTCTTTCCTGGCATTGTATGCAACTTTTTAAAATCTTGCTTAAATTTGTGCTTACAGGTCAGGAGAGGGGTTAATGTGGTGGGTTCTAGAGCCAGACTCCCGTGGTTTAGAGACTTAGCAGAAGCAGAAAATCTGAGCCAGGTGGGACGGGACAAAATTGAGGCCTCACCAAGAACCAAAAAGATCTCAGCAAACCCTCTTGAGACAGAAGTGTGAGCCAGCCGACCCTGAATCTCCTGGCACAGGTGGCTGGGGCAGAAAGCTGAGTGATGTTATAACAGCGCAAAACCAGAGGCGCATCAGCGGGCTGGGCTCAAACCTCCTGTGCGCTGTGACCTTGGGCAGGCTTCTGAGCCTCCCTGGGCCTCAGTTCTATCTTTAACATGATGACGATATGTTTCTCATAGGGTGGTTCTGAGGAGCAAATGAGTAAATAGCGTTTAGGACAGTATCTGGTATGTATTGTGATATAACTGTTGGTCAGTAAGTTACGCAAAAATAATAGAATGTAACAGACATTAAAAGTTAAATCAATAAAGCAGGAGGGAAAAAGAGGTTGCATATATAAGCACAATTAGAAATGCAGGAAATGGGCAGGTGGGGAGTAAGTTACCAAGAATTACATGAAGCTAGTACAGAGAACATGCATGAAGCATGGGGCTAGCACTCTGAACACACCTGCCTGTGACCTACAGTCCATGCGGAACCATCTAGATGGAGTGTGCCCATCCCATGCTGAAAGCCCAGGTGCCGGTGAAGAGTCTGCTACATTCATTGCTTAGTGATCTCAGGCGAATTTTGGATAAATGGAAAGGATTGCATTTAGGGGCCCAGAGAAAATACCAGAACCCACTGATGGAATGTGGAAGGACAGAGGCCATGAGCAGCCCAGATGAGGGCTTTCTCACTTCCCAAACCCAGCGAGGTAGGCCACTCTTTCATCAGTTTCGCTTTGTCATTTGTGTGTGCATTCAGCACTTTTAGCCACCTATAGAACGCCATAGCTTTGGCAAATACATAATTTTAGCAGCCCAGGTTTCAGAGAAAGCTGTGGCTTAATCGAACGTATTTGGCTCCTGATTCCAGAAGCATCAGAATAAGTGCATCTCTGGGGATGGCTGGGAAGCAAGCCTCAGGCTTCTGCGGGTCCCTCACACTCTATAGAAAGGAATTTGCATTCTCAGGCTATCTGTGGAGTTTCCCTTCCAAGAGCCTTTGACTTCTGCTTTTGGAAATTTAGCTCTGAAACCCAATTATGCAGAGAAAGCAAGACCCAAACAATTATTTAAGAAGTAGATTTAAAAAAATTTTTTTATGTTAAACTGACTTTACCCTTCCCGGGGTCAGCTTGTGCAGTTAATAGACTTGTGGCCCCCAGCATGTCACCTGTTGGGTGAGCTGGGCTGGGCCACCAAGTCTTGGAGCCTCTTTGGAGCTGGGTTTTGATCTTGGAGGGTTTTTGTTTCCAGCTGGGATCAAGCTGGTAATCTGGCAACCTTCCGGGTGGCCCTTGACTCTCCACCTCCCTGGCGGTCATTGCAGACCCCCTGAGCCAGAGCCAGAGCCACCCTGGGGGGCTTGGGGGGAACCAAGATTCCTGTTCCCACTGAGCCACAGTCCTAAAGGGCCCAGACCTGCATTGCCAGCAAGGCAGGTAACTGGGCCTCCGAACGACATCCTGGGCCTTCTGATATAAAGCTCACACTGCAGTGTGTTTTCGGGGACCCCATACATGTGACCAACAGATTTGTGATCCAGATAGTGATGCTGCCTTCAAGAACATGAGTGTGTCTCATTTACATACCCACGAGAAGGGAGGCTTTCCCAGTTCACTGTAGTCATGCCGAGTTATGGGCTGAACGGGGATCTTGCTGGCTGCCCCCGTGGGCTCCAGGCTGTGGCCCCTCTTCCACCGGGACTGATGGAGCGCTGGCTCCAGCTCGCAGTGCTATGTTGGGGGCCTTGGGGGCAGAGTCACAGCTCCTCTCCAGAGAGTCCACACTAGGTGGGATAGAACACTGAAGCAGGAAAAACCCTCCCATAAACCTTGACAAAAACAGATGGTGTGAGTGGAGTGCAGGAATTACAGTGGAGGGTGATGGTGACAGGCAGCCCCTCTGGGCTGAGTGACCTGGGGTTGAGTCCAGAACCTATGGGAAGCCTCTGTGGTTGCATGTTCTTGTCCCCTGTCTTAAAACCTGGCTTGGCCTGCTTTGGGATGACAACGTCCAGGAGTCTGGGAGGCCGGCACTGGGAGTGGCGGGTGTGCTTGGTCGGGGGGCGGGGGGCGGGGGGCGGGCCGGGCCCCATGGCGGACTGAAGACAGAGGAAGGGCACAGAGGCATCCACCATAAGGGCTCAGGTTTTGATCCGAGCAGCCAGGTGGTAGTGGCCCCTGAGATGGGGTGACTGGGAGAGAAGCTGGCTGGGGTAAGGATGTGCGACTCAGAGCGCCGTGTGTTTAATGGTCAGCAGACCTCACATTTTGTACGTTTTGTCAAATATTGAGATGAACCAGGCACCCCAGAGAGAGAGGTGGTGTAGGCGGTGCCCTCCAGACGGCCTGAGGGGCCGCTGCCCCTGCACCCTCCTGTCCTTCCCTCACTGATGTGGGGCTTGTCAGAGCCTGATCGCATTGCCAGGCCCAGGGCAGATCTGGAGTGTTTCATTGTTATATTAGAATATGTCCAAAACACTGCTTGTTTGAGGTAAGCTTTCCTCTAGATATAACAAATAAAAACAGTTTTGAGGCACCTGGCTGGCTCAGTCAGAAGAGCACACCACTCCTGATCATTGGGGTTGTGAGTTCGAGCCCCCTGCTGGGGGTAGAGAGTACTAAAAAAAAATGTAAAAAAAAAAGTCTTTGTGAAACGTCCCATTCTTTACTTTCTTTTTCACCTGAACGGCCAGACCCTTGCTTGATTTTGCCCTGATTCTAGCTACATGACCTCAGACAAGTTGCTTAGCCTCAGCCTGGTCAATGAATGATACAGAGAGAGAAGACCTCGCTCGCTTGTGCTAACGAGGGGTGCACGGACACGGCTGTGCACAAGGGAGGCCTCCAGTCCTGCTCCTTCCCGCTCACTCGCTCACTCGAGCTGGAGGAGTGGCTTCCTTCCACCCCACCTGCATGACAGACTCACCCTGGGGGAGCCCATTTACATCAGAATGGAGGTGGGTAGGGGGCTGGGGATCTTAGCTCTCTGTCACCAGGCCTCCGCACCCGAGGCCAAGGCCGGCATGAGTCGGGGGAGCCAGGTGCTGCAGGTGCCGTTACCCGACTGAACTGGCCCGAGAACCCGGTTCCTGTCTGAGACTGTGAGGCCAGCAGCCGGCCCCATGGCAGCCACTGAGCTCTGCACGGAGCCAGCTCCTGGCCAGCGAAGCTTCCGGTAAACAGGAAGAGATGAATGCACAGGCTCTTTCGGTCCTTCAGCTAGGAGCTGCCCAAATAGTCTTTCTGTGGGTGGTTGTTGCTTTTGAGGGGAAGGGGTAATGGAGTAGCTGCTAACAGATTTCAAATTGGGCAGTAATGTAATCCATTGGTTGTGATTTCCTGAGTGCTATGAATAGCAAGATCCCAGAGCTGATTGTGGGTTCAGCCAGAGAGAGTCTCTGCTAACAAGCCTGGGGGGGAGAAGGGGCCGTCCCAGATCTGTAGAAAGCACTGCAGGGCTCAGGAAGCATTTCTGAACTTCTCCACAGGGAAAAATGGATCCAATTATGCATCCTTTCTTATGTTGAGCTGTGCATTTGGACAACACACTTGGTGATTAGGTTCCTCTTATAATCATTACTAATAATGAATGATGTAAGAAGTCAGTCTGTGCTTTTTAAAGAATTATTTGGAGCATGAGTGTTTTAATGAGTCATGAATTGGGGAAGATTTCATTCTCTTCATTCTGATGCTTTTTGTAGGGAAGAAGTCAGCACTATTACCTTGCTTATATTTTTAATAAGGCTTTAATTTAAGAATCCCTAAAGAAGCCAGTTTTTTTTTAATGGGATAATGTTGCTCCCTGCCATTGCATCTCCCCAGGCAGGGCTGCTAAAGAGCAGAAGTGGCTGAAGAGCTGGGCTGCAAGGGGTTGGCCTGGTACCCCAAGGGCTGTTCTGTGACTTGGCCTGAGCCCACAGCATGGCCTGGAAGGGGCCTGCTCATCCCCCTCCACTCCAGCTTGCTTCTCTGTGACAGATGACAGGCGACAAATCAGAGACTCCTAAGTCTGGGGAGGTCTGGAGAGAAATTTCAAGGGCTTGTTAAAAATTCAGAGACCTGGGCCCTACTACAGACCAGCCAGTTAGCGTCCCAGGGAGGGGCCGATGAGTCTGCATTTAAGAGGCTTCTCCAGATTCTTAAGTGGCCACAAGACTGAATGATCATCAAGGTTCTTTCAGATGAGAAAATCTGTGCTTCTGGAGTTCATCCTGCCAGTGCTCATGGTCTCCCCGCAGTAGGGGAGGGTGCGGGAAGCAGGCTGGGCTGGGGCTCAGGCTCCTGGCTCCTCCGCACCAGGAGGGTGGGGTGGGGCTCCTTTTCCAAGGTCATGGCAGCAGATGGAGGGGATCTAGACCCGCGAGCAGTGGACAGCAGCTGGTTTACCTGAGAGAAGCTGCCTCAAGGCGCAGTGGCTTCTAACTCCCATCTTTCAGGAGGAATGGCGGAGGCCTGCCCGTTTGTTTGGACCGGACAGGACTGGGTGCCACTCACTGACCTCAAAACCAGTTTAAGTCTCCCTCTGTGGCAAACAGGCTGCTGCAGCTTGTTTCTTCTAAACTGCTTGGATGTTTCTCTGGGCTTGAGCCACAGGTTTGAAGTTCTGCTGCGGCCGCTGGCTAGCATGTCCAGCAGGGAGGGCAGGAGATGCAGGGAGACAAGCCAAGCCTCGGCTCCCCTCACAGCCGGGGCGCTCAGCCCTGCGCTGGCAAAGGCCCGGGGAGCACAAGCCTTCCCGCGCACCATGGGCCATGTTTCCTGTGGGGGTCACAGAGCTCCATGAGGCAGATCAGGCCCTGCGGGACCCACCACCGAGGGGAAGGGCGGTGGGCAGGCTTGGCCCAACCCACCAGATGGAGGGGCCTGGTCACTGCACTTGTGGAGACAGGTACTCCTGGGCAGAGTGCTCCTGCCCCTGGGCTGGGGCATGGGAGGATGGTGGGGTCCCTGGCCACCGCTTCTACCTTTGCTCCCAGCCGCGCAGCTCAGTGCGGACAGCCTGTGGCCTCCCGGACGTGCCCTGTGCTCAGGAGCCACCCAGCGGAAGCCCTACACATAATGGGAGAGTAGCTTGCTCCCTGCAGGGAGCTTTACAGGCTCCTTTGGATCAAAACCCATTTTGATTTTCCTCCCCATGTGGAATGCTAGGGAGGCCTGGCTAGAAGATTCCATGACAAGCTAGGCAATATTTTATCTTCATTATAGTTCTAGTTTAGTTACATTTATTTAGCCTTTAATTTCTTATGGCTGCTTGTCAAATAGATTCATATTCTCTCTCTCATAAAAAGACATTTAAAAAGGTCTCGTAAGTATTAAATGACACCAGCTAGAAGAGTCGGCAGTGAATCTGGGCTGAAATAGTACAGTTTTCCTGTATGAGGGTATTTTACATCCGCAGTTAACAGGGAAAGCGGGCTCGTAAGAGGATGGGAAGTGCTACGAGCAGCAGAAAAGGAGGCAGATGCAAAACATAACTTCTGGGAGACTCTCACGTGGCCTGGGGGTTCTGCTCCTCCAGGTCTGCGAGCTAACTCAGACGGGCACCGTCACCTTGCCAGGCTGTACAGGCATCGTGGCCGTGGGGCCTGAGGCTGGCGTCTGCTCCTGTGCCCACGGCTTACTCCAGGGAGGCCTGCGGAAATGCTGTGGCCTGTGCAGCAAGAGCTCCCTGGTCCCCATGACCCACCGGCCCCCTTCTCCATTAGAAGCCATCCCCTAAAGCCTGTTTCCATGTGGACCAGCAAGAGCCAGGCAGGCCTCACCGCAGCCCACGGGGAGAGGGGCAGCCTCCAGGCTCAGAGAACGGGGGTCTCCCGAGCTACTACAGATCTAAATGATCCTCACAAGGGGAAATGGGGTTGAAGCAGGAGGCAGAGGCTTTTGCTTGCAGACTGTGAACGGGCCTCCTATCCCTGAAACAGAGAGAGCCCTGCATCGGATCCAGCCCCATGTGGTGCCCGGGGGCTTCCAAGAGGGGCGGTCGGCTACGTCGAGCAGCAGCGGCCTTGTCTGAGCTCAGAGTTGTGTTTTTCCCAGAAGTAAATAACTGTTCTCAAAAAGCAGCGTGGGTATTTTCAGCCAAATTCCAAAGGAGTTATTCATTTTTTCAACAAACAGGGCAGAGCTATAGTCATGTTTTCCAGCACCCACGGACACAGGGGGCTGGGAGCTGGGGGGGTGGGGTCCTCGGGGACTGGCGGGGGGCGCCCCAGGACTGGGAGCTGCAGGACCTCCTCACCCCCAGCTGCCTTGTCCTTGGCTGTGGGCTCCTTCTGACACCTCCCTGTGAGCCTGGCAGGCTGCACCTCCGTCTTGGCCTGGCCCTCAGGGAGATTTCTTAGGATGTCCCCAGTGGCACTGGATGGCTCAGTGGCTCGGGATGGTCCTGTAGCTGTAGGGACAGAGGGCTGGCGAAAATGTCTCCTGTTTGGACTCATCTGCTCTGGGCCAGGGACTCCATGTACAGTGACCACCATGCAGAATGTGCTTCACGGCTCCCTGCGTGCAGGTGTGGAAGCAGAGGCACAGAGGTCCACTTGCCTGGGTCACCAAGTTTATAGGCACAGAGCGAGGACTTGGCCCCAAGTCAGTGCTCCAGGCCCCCTGCCTGGGGATCTGGGGCGGGAGAATCCCGTGGCT
Source organism: Mirounga leonina (assembly GCF_011800145.1). Taxonomy (NCBI): domain Eukaryota; kingdom Metazoa; phylum Chordata; class Mammalia; order Carnivora; family Phocidae; genus Mirounga; species Mirounga leonina. Next base: position 1,336,661 of record NW_023270268.1, read on the forward strand.
GCGTCTCAGCCCTGTATCTGCAGGCGTCCTTGGGGTAGGCAGGACACACAGGACCCCTTCTAGCAGGTTCACCCAACCCAACATCCCCGGCCCACGCCCACTGGCCCCCATCTCTTCAGTGTCAGCAGCGGGGCTCTGCGCTCTCTGGAGGGCCTCGGGCAGTGTCAGGGCGCCCCCGCTCCCCGGCTTCTCAGGGCGCAGAGTGTGCTCTGATGGAGCTCAAGACCCCATCGCCCAGGGCCTCTCACAGCGGGGGTGGGAGCCTGGGTCACCCCCCCGGGGACCACCCCGCAGGCTGGCGTGGCTTACCCCGCCCCGTGTCTTGTGTTCTCTCAACAGCAAATGAAGCTCATGGCCCAGAACCTGAAGGAGGAGTCGAGGGAAGGCAATAAGGAGGAGGAGGCCTGAGCGCCCTCCCGGGCCGCCCTGAGCCAGAGCAGAGGGGCACCTGGAGCAATGCGGCGGCCCCTGACCCCAGACCCGGAGCTGCGTGGCCATAAGCGGCAGCGCCGCGCCCCCCTCTGCGGTGTCCCGGTGAGGGCCGGCGGGGACGACAGCCGAGACCCAGCTCCTCCCAGGCCCCCACCCGGCCTGCTCCTGCCTTCCCGTCCCTGCCCAGGCCCCCCCAGCACCCCCCATGCAGCGGCCCGGCCATGGGGGCTGGGCGGCGGGTCAGGCCGAGCACCCCCCGCGCCACCAGCAGGGCCAGTCTGCGGGGGTTTGGGCCTGGGGAAGGGGGGCGAGGCAGTGTTTCCAGCACCCGGACAGCTCTGAACACCTCTTGCCTGGTTCTGTTTTGCGGTATGTTAACAGACCCTTTCTCAACAAAAGCCGTCGTAACTGAGCGATTAAAGGCAACACGTACCTCTCTGACTCCTACTTACCCCACGAGGACTGAACCGGCCCTCCTTCTGGAACGAGCCCTGGGTCAGGTCATTGAAGGGGGAGCTGGGGGTTGCTCAGCTGGAGGCTGGGCATCTGTGTGCCACTTCCAAGGCCCGGGGCCAGGCCCAGCCAGTGCTGGAACCCGTCCCCTCGTGGGGACTGGCAAGGGCCACCGGGGCTGCTTTCATGCCCGTGGCAGCTGGCACCCTGGTGTGGGCTCACCCCTACGGAGGGGGGCCTCTGCCCAGCGGTGCCATCCATCCCCGGCCTGGGCCCAGAGGGCTGCACGCACCTCTTTCTCGGGCACGGAGGCGGTAAGTCGAGCTCCGGCTGCTCGCTCCCCTGGCTGTGTCGCACCACGTGTAACCATGAGGACCACCCAGGAGGGCAGAGCCTGGCTCCCTTTGCCTGTCAAGCTCAGCCCCTCCCTGCCTGGACCCATGTTCCTCATGGACCCGGGGGCCCAGCGCCTTCGTTCTCTCCTTCACCTCGAGGCGGAGATGGCCTCAGCAGCCCATTCAGCATAGTCTGCTGGAAGGCCCGACACCCCCGTCTGCCCCTCGGGGTTGTCGGGTTGGTCCTGCCAGGCCGCTGAGTCTGCCAGCACGGACATCTCGGATTCGGCTCTACCCAGCCCCTGCTTGGTCTAAGGCACTCCGTGGCCCAGTCATCCGATGGTGGTTCCAGGCCTGATGAATACTTTCTGGAACATGCTCATGGTTTGAAGCACCGGTGAATGGCAGCCACCGCAGTGGTCCTGAGCCGAGTCCCCAGGAGCTTCCTCATAGTCCAGCCTGGGGAAGAGGAAAGTGTTGATGGGGTCCATGGAGCAGCTCTTAGTCTCGCACGGGTCCTGGCTGTGAACAGGAGTCATCTCGATGCCCTGCCCATGGGCCGGCCCTCCTCACCCTGCGAGGAGCCCGTGCAGAGCCGGGGGTCCCCGCCCTGGAGACCGGCTTTCCCGGGAACCTCCCTGTGCCCTTCCTCAGTACCACCCGGCAGAAGCACAGTGCTTAGCCAGGCTCAGCTGGGGGGCAAACGGTGCCCCTGGGGTAGGCAGAACACACAGGCCCCACCTCTGCTGGGACCACGGGGACGCGGAGCCTGGATGTAGGATCAGCAGGTTGTGTCAAGAGGGGTTTGGTGGGAGGGGCTGCCGTGTAGGTGTGCTGGCCCTAGAGCTGCTCTGGGCCTTCCAGCTCATGGCAGGTGGGGGCGCCAAGGCCTTTTCACTGCTCCACTCTCTGTAGTCCCTTATCCTCCTAACTGAGCGGAGGGGGACATGGAGGACAATGCCACCCCGTTCCCACCCAGCACCACTCACCGCAGCCTGTGCCCCGCACTCCTCTCCCTCCGCTCTTCTGCGTACCAATGTGTTCTCTTATTTCTGGCCTCACCTCCGCCCTCAGGGCCAAGTCTTGGGGACGGCAGCCCAGGCGAGCGAGAACCATGCTCCCACGTCCCCAGCCAGCTGTGACACACGGGGACCGCAGAGTGCCAGAGCAGCTCCGACGGGGGACCCGGCAGGCGCTCCCAGTGGGTGGGTCAGGCAGGGACAAGCAGGAAAGGGCTGCGGAGCCTCGGGGGTCCAGCCCCGTGTCTCTCAGAAGCGGGCAGAGGGGCTGCCCATGCTGTGGTCAGCCAGAGGGCACGGAGCCCGGGTGCTTGGCCTCCAGGCCCGGTCAACACTGGCTTTCCACGAGGACAGGCCCAGAGAAGCACCGCAGCCCCAGGGGGGCCACAGCCCTCGCTGGGCTCCCCCAACTCGCTAGGAGGCTCTGCGCACCCCACCGTGGAAGGCGCCCAGCCGTCTCTCCCCATGGATGACGCCCCCCACCGCCCACCCAGCTCGCCTCTCTGAGGCTCTAAGATGCTGATTGTCCCTAAGCCCATAGACCGTCGGCGGGCCTTGACCCTGGTACAGTTTGCCCGAGGCCTGGTTCACTCTTCAGCCCAACTCCCCTGGCGCCACCAGCATGACATCTAGTTCTGTGCTCTGACATTTAGTGGGCACCCCCGACAGAGAGCTGGGCTGTCATGCCCCACACACGTGCCACAGGGACCCCAGAGTGTCCCTCTGACTAGGCCTGGGCTTCAGCTGGCAGAGTCCAGCCCCTGGCTGCCGCCTTGGGGAGAGGGGGTCAGACAGTGGACCCTCCTGTCCCTCCTGAGGGCCACACTGTCCCCCTCCTCACCAGCAGCTCAAACACTCAGACTTGAGGACAAAGCTTCCTCTTAGCGGCTCCGGGGAGGGAGCCGGCAGCCAGCGGTAGGCGTACCCGGCCCTATGATGACGCTGGAGGCCAGGAGCCCACTGCCCTCCTTGATACGCCCCATGGGCCTCGGTTTCCTTACAGTGCTCTCTTTTAGAGATGAGGAAGCTGAGGCACACAGGGTTCCCCCACAGCTCTCTCCACAGCTCCACGTGGGCCCACAGCTGCCAGGATCGTACTGCAGTCCGCCCCAAGCTTCCTGCCACCCGCTCTCTCAGCCCTCACCCCTGCAGCTCCCACGCTTTCTCCAGCAGGAAACTAGCCACAGAAGGAAGAAGGCCTGGTATCCACAGTCTTCCAGCTGAGTTATTCCAAGAATCCCAGGGCCCCGTGAGGACAGTACGTGGCACCAGCTCTTGGCCAACAGCAGACAACAGGGCCGAGTCTGAAGCAGGCCAGGCTTCCCTCCCCGTCCCCCACGCTCACCTGAGGGTGGCTTGAGGAGCAGGGGGCCTGAGACCGGAGCCACCGGCACCTCCAGGAGGCCACCAGAGCCTGGAGGAAAGACGTGGCCCCTGAGCCAGGGCAGCTGTATCGTTCAGCTTGGGAGCATCCTTTTGTCCCAACCACGAGAGGGGCCACGGCCTCTTCAGGGGAAGGAAGACACTTTTTCTGGTCCCGTCAAGAGGCCCGTTTATAGTCTTCTCATCCATGCAAAAGTGGGCACCCGGGAAGGTTGTGGGACACTTGCAAGCCAGCCGGGGGGGCCCCACCCAAGGCCTAGGCTGGGGGGCAGCGAGTCCAGGACCGGGGCCATGCGGCGGTAGCACAGGCCCCAGTTTGCTCAGTGTGTTCGCACCCTGCTGAGAACGCAGCACCTGGCCCTCGTTCAAGCGGGTGCCCTGCTCCCAGCACCCTGGGCCTGAGGAAGAGGATGCGGGCAGGTTGGGCCCAGAGTCACGTCCCCGAAGATGCCTGCGGTGGATGGCGCACACACTGAGGTTTGAGAACCACGGCGGGGCAGAGGCCTTTCTGGTTTCTCCCCAGAAGTAGCCAGCTTCCTTCCCCCCTGCCTTGTCCCCACGGGGCCAGGTGGGGGACTGCCCCACCCACCGGTCCAGGAGCCCTGGGCCCGGGCAGGAGCTGGGGTAGAGGAGCAGCCTGCAGGGCCAGAGGCCTTCCAGCTCCGGGGCGCCGGCCCTCGGTAGGGCCCTGGGATGTTTGGGCCGTTGAGGGGAGGGATGGGGTGCCGGACCCCCTGCTGACTGGTATGTGGGCCTCATGTGATTATTAAACAAGTGACAGAGGGATGGTGGCGGTTTGCCCTGCGTGTGTGGCACAGATCTTGCTGATGACACATGGCCTCCTCTCTCGACTGGGGAAGGGGGCCAAGGCACAAAGTGGCCAGAGCATGTGGCCCCTTCCCCCCCCCCCCACTGCCCTCTCTCTTAGCCCGAGCGTGCCGTCCCCAGCCTCCGACAGGCCCAGGTGGGCACAACCAGCCCTGAGGCCGAATCTTCACTTTAAAGTGCTGTTCAGTACCAGGGAGCTCATGGTAGAGTGCGGAATAATGAACCAGAAGGCAGCTCAAGTGTAGACACGGGGACATGCCCCCCTTTACACAGCTGTCTGGCTCGAAAAGGGGAAACCAGTGATGTCTCCCCGCTGCCGGAGGCTCACAAGCCCCTTTAGGGCAACCTCTGCCCCTCCCGACCCCAGAATGCAAGGCCGAAAACAGGCCCCAAGGGTTCGTCCATCGCAGGTGGAGCGGGGGGGGCGGGGGGAGACCTGGAGCGTGGCAGGACCGACCCCCGGTGGGGGGCTGCTCACTGGCCCCCCCTCCCGGGGGCCCCCACCAGCCCGGGCCCTGCCGAGCAGCTGGCCGCAGCTGTTTCCCAGCTGGAAGCCGTCCGCGCCTCTGGGCCACACCTGAAGGAAGGACGCAGGTTGGGGTTTGCAGAACCACCTGAATCAACCCACTGACGTGGCGGACGTCCACCCACACTGCGTGTCCACCGGGCCGGGCTGTCGCTGTGCTTCCTACACGAACAGGCCGAAGGTCCAGCTTTCCTAACAGACCACAGGCCTCCCAGGGACTGAGAGACAGGCCTTCCCTGGTCTCCATCTCCTCCCAGGCGGCGAGCCCCAGGGACTAGCCATCCAGCCCAGGGAAGCCGCGGCCCGCCAGAATTCTTGCGGAAATGTAGTGAGACAGGCTCTCAGCCCTGACTCTAGATGATCTCACCCCACGAGGTGTGTGATCAGCTGCCCAACCTGGTCTCACCTACAGGTCCGCAATCCCCTAGGACCAGCTATGTGTCTGAATTTGGAAATTTCAGGTGGTAGGAAGGTAACAAGATGCATATACACGGGTCAGGTCCGAGCTCCAGTGTGGCTTAAAGTGGAACCGTACAGGACAAGGCTTAATACTGCTTGGCCAGCTCTCTGGTACTGCAAGGTCAAAGGTAATGTCGAAGGCCAGTCTCACCTCTCCCCATCCAGGTGGGCAACCTGAGGAGTGGGCTCTGGGATCAGATCCTTGGGCAGGTGTGCTGTGCCCTTGGGCGGGCCCCTCACCTCTCTTGAGCCTCAGGGCCCACACCGGGAGGCAGGGGCAATGGGCCGCCCGCCCGTCCTTCAGTGGGGCATGATCCAAGCTCACTTTACCACTTCTGCCTCGCTCCTGACACTTCTCAGAGAGCCCTCCAAGGACCTGCTTCCACCTCATTCTCCACAAGCTCAGGGGACCCTCTGATGCTCAGAGCTGACCCACAGATCACACGGCCTCAGCAAGTTCTCAGGCTCACCTGCTGGCTCACAGTCAGTGGTCTGCAGCCCCCTGCCTCCTCGATGCTCTCGCTCATCCCCACACTGGAGGCGGTTTGGCTCCTGTCTCTGGCCTTTGCCGCTCCCTCAGGGTCTCTGCTCTCGCCAAAGTGCCCCCTTCTCAGGGTCTAGATGACCTCCCTTCCTTGTGGAGTACAGATCTGCAAGGAATCTCTCAGCCAAGGGGCCCAGTGCAAAATGAATATGTGGTACCCTTGCTTGAAAGTTTTTAAGAATTTCAAGACAACAAACTAGGAGCAGAACATTAAATCGAGGGGGCCCTTCCAAGCCTGGGGCCGCACACAACGGGCACTGAATCAGTCTCACTTCCCCTTTCATGCAGGCCTTCCTCTCAGTACCACGCCTTCCAGCTGTGCTCCCCCCAGCCTCCAGTTCTTCCAGTCCTCCAGTCCAGAAAGCTTAACATCCTGGTGAAAAGATGAAGGAGCCAAGAAGCAAAGTGGACTCTCCCTCAGCAAAGTCCACTGCTGGCTCCCAGATGGCGATCCGCATCTGCCCAGCTATTCAGTTCTCCATCCCTGACAATCAACTCTGACTCCCTCCCCAGACTCACCCTCCTTAGAACTCTCCGGACCGCCCCCCCCCCCCCAGCAGTGCCCTGCCACATGTCACCACCTCTGATCTTCATCTGGTACGAATTTAGATCATTTCTGACTCAAGGGCACTATGAACTCAGAAGGACCAAGATTCAGTTTTTTTCTTCTCCTAACTTCTTAACCTGTATCACACCCTGCTTGGAGTGGGGTGTCCACTAAGTGCTCAGTTCTAGAGTCAGGGGTCCTCAGAAATCTAATGTGCTGGCAGTCAACAAGGTGCTTGGGTCCCCTTAGCTCAAGGAGGCCTAAAGTCCCATTCCCCCTTCTCATCTGTCCCTCCCCAGAGCCCCATGGGCAGCTGTGGGGAACAGCAAGGCAAGGGGGCACCCTGAAGTCTGATGTGTCCGGTGGCATGACATGTCACTTCAGTGGAGGACGCAGGAGGTATTGTCTCAGTGTGGGTCAAATTAGCCCTAGAGACAGCTCTGGATCTGTCCTAACACACTTTAAAAGCAAAACCCCAAAGGATCTACCTGCTTCCAAATAACTGTATGCCAAAATGAAAACCAACACTTTTTACATGAATAGAAAAATCTAGCACTCAACAATGTAAAATGTGTTGTCCAGCATTACAGTAAAAATCAGCTTAGAATTTTATACCCAATGCAAATATCCTTCATGAATTAAGTAAAAATACTTTTTTAGACAAGCAAAAACTGACAGAATATATTTTCAGCAGACCTGCACTGTATGAAAATTTGAAGGAAAATACCAAAATGTGGATCTACACAGAGAAATGAAGAGTGCTGGAAATGATCAGATGTAGGTAAAAGAAACTTTTTCCCCCTGTGTTTTATCTCTTAAAAAGAAAACAATTTAAAACAAAAATATTTATGCATACATAAAAATAAAATGTATGCCAACACACAAAGAGGCAAGTGGAAATACAGTTGTAAGGTTCTTACATTCTATATGAGGTAGATTGCAGCTTTATATATATATTATGTATGTCTATGTATTAGATATATTACATAAATATATAAATACAATGTGCTATATTTATATATATATCCATCCATTTATATATATATGTACATATATATATACCCATCCCTATAACCACTAAAAATTTAAAGATGCACAACCAATAAGCCAATAAAAAGTGCTCAGTTAAACAAAAAGAACGTAGTAAAGAGGGGGAAAGAAACAAAAAACAGATGAAACAAATAGCCAGAAAGATGGTAGATATAAATTCAACCATGTTGATAATTACACTAAAGGTACTTGATCTAAAATATTGCAAATAAAAGGCAAAGATTTGCAAATTAGAAAAAAAAGCAAGACCCCACTATATGCTGTCTATAAAAAAGAAACAAAAAATCAAAAAACAAAACAACTCTACCTTAAATATAAAGACACAGATAGGTTAAGAGTAAAAAGATGGAAAAAGAAATACTCCCACCAATCAAAAAAAGCTAGAGTGGCTATATCACACAAAGTAGAGTTCATGACAAAGCATCATTTATCAGAGATAAAGAGGAACATTTCATAATGATGAAAAAGATCAGTCCATTGGGACTTAACAATCTTAAATGTGTATGTACCTAACAACAACGCTTCAAATTTCATGAAGTAAAGCTGATAGAACTAAAAGGAGAAATAGGCCAATCCACAATTCTAGATTTCAATACTCTCTCACTAACTGACACGAGACAGAGAATCAGTGAGGATACAGAAGACTTGACTAACATTAATAAGCAACTGGGACTGACATGTGTAGAACACTTAACCAACTGCACTTTTCCAGCACTCACAAAAACATTCATCAAGAGAGGCCATTAGCTGAGCCATAAGAAGAGTTTCGGGAAGTTTTCAAAGATTTCAATTATACAAAGCATGATTTCTGGCCAAAACAGACCTGCACTAGAAATTAGTTAACAGAAACTTGTGTGGAAAATCCCCAAATATTTGGAAATTAAACACCTTTCATTCAAACATGACATGATTTAGCTTTTAAAAGGATCGCTCACCCTGCTATACAGAGAACAGACAAGAGAAAGGCAAGGGCAAAAGCAGCAAGACTCTCCAGGAGGCATTTACAGTTGTCCAGTTGTGATGATGGTGTCATTGACTAGAGTGTTAGCAGGGAAAGCAGTAAGAACAGGTCAATTTTTGAATGGTGCATAAGATTTGAATGAATGGCTTGGATACTGGAATGACAGAGGGAAGGATACCCAGATTCTTGACTTGGGCAAAAGATTTAGAGCCACCATTTATGAGATGGGAAGCATTAGGAAGGTAATAATTTGAAGGTAAGGTTTAAGTTCTGAGCATGTAAAAACTCAGGGGCTTATTAGACACGTCCATGTAGAGAAGTCAAGGTTGTTGGAATCTGGTGTTCTGGGGAGGTTGGCTAAATATATTTTTGGGTTCTATCAGCACGTAAATGTTTGACTGAATGGGATGACCAAGAGACAGAAAGTGCAGAGAAGGATCCAGAAATGAACCTTGGGGTCCTCCAAATTCAGAGGTTGGGCAAGGAGCCAGTGAGATGAAGAGCAGCGAGGTGGAAGTGGGGCCCAGAACAATGGGAGGTTTATGAGGAAGGGTGACCAACTCATCAAACACTACCATAGGTTAGAAGCTGACCGCTGGGGTTAGTGGTCACCAGGGGCTAAGGCTGTGGTGGGGAGATGACAGGAAGAGAGGAAGTGCAAACAGGTACAGGTTTCTTTTTGCATTTATGGTAATGGTTGCACAACTCTGAGAATACAGTGAAAAGCACTGAATTGTACAACTGGAAATTGTATGCTATGTGGATTATACGTCAAAGCTGGTTTTAAAGATTGAGAGAGAAGGAGAGAGCATGAGAAGGGGGAGGGTCAAAGGGAGAAGCAGACTCCCCGCTGAGCAGGGAGCCTGATGCAGGACTCGATCCTGAGACTCCAGGATCATGACCCGAGCCGAAGGCAGTTGCTTAACCAACCGAGCCACCCACCCAGGCGCCCGCAAAGCTGGTTTTAAAAACTGACCACTGGTTTTAACACATGGAGGTCACTACCGACCTTGAGCAAGCAGTTTTGGTGGGGTGATGGCAGCAGGAGCCGGATTGGAAGGGTTTAAAGAGCAAAGATGGGAGAGAACAACAAAGACATCTCTTTAAGGTCGGGGAATAAAGTCATGTTTGTTTTGTTTGCTGTTAGGAATGATCTAGCAGTGAAGTAAAGTTTGATGGTACAACAAAGAAGTGAATGAGTAGTCCTCATGGCTGCCTCACTCATCCCCATAAGGCCTCAAGGTGTGAGTAAAGGAATTGACTTTGGGTCACACAACCAGGGGCAAGGGCAGGGCGTGAGGATTCAGGTCAAGGTAGGAGGGTGAAGCGGGAGCCTTCGGCCGTTCTAACGGCTTCAGTTTATTCCATTATTTGGGAGCATGGTGACGAGCCAAGTGAGGGAAACGATGAATTGGGGAAATAAAGCATAATTAATGGGCAGTCCCGGGGCTGTTTTCAGTCACACCTGGCAGTGCAGGGGCACGGCATGCACAAAGTTGCGTCTCACCCAGGCTGGGTCTGCGTTCAGGAAAAGAAACAGAAAGGTGGGACGCAGGTTATATTGCTGAACACCAATATGCCACTTTATTATTTGGATTTTTTTTTCCCATTTGTCACATACCTGTCAATGTTTACACAATGAGGAAAATCAACCAGCAGTGGAAGCAACTGACCAAATCAGCTGATAATTCTGTACCCTCTTAACACACATCAATTCTTACTTGGTAGGGATATCTTTACTTTGATTCAGTCTCACAGCTATTCTTAAAATCGGTGTCAAGATTGTCACATCTTTAAATACAGATAGAATTGCCAGAAGTACATAATTTTATATATATATATATATGTATATATATATATAATATATGTACACACACATACAGAAAAATACAAGACTAATTGTTTTTCCACAATATTTAATTTACACACTACTATAACTCTATGCAACTTCTGAAGACAGGTTAAGGGGTACAAGAAACTGTTTAGAGCTAGTAAATAGTTTGGTCCAATATTGTCTTAATGTAATGGTTATTTGCTCCCTCCCTTTTGTGTGACGACATACTATGACATACAACACATGCACAATCATCCACTTATGAACAAATGAGTAAGACGCCACTCAGACTAACATCTGTATACCCAAAGGGTCAACCAATCACACACAACTAATAAGGCTATAATACAGCTATGCAGCATTAACGGTCAACACTGCTGATCCTAAAGTGAGCACCATATATACATCTGAATATAAAAAACCATTGGAAACCAAACACATATGGGTTAGTTAAAAGGTGCCATTCCAAGGCTATACATAATCACAGGAAAAAGTATTTACATTACTTGGAAAACAGCTGCAACAAAGAGTTTATTGCCAATGCCCTTTATAAACTTCTCTCCTACGTTTAATACAGATGTTACGCTCACTATCTATGTGAACCACACATCTTATTTCTGGCCCTTTATAAGATCCCTGCTCAAGAATTTCAAGCAAATATGTTCTATGGCTTCACCCACCCATCTTTTCTGGTAGCTTTCAATTATAAATATCACAATGAACTAGAGCTGTAGCTTAAAACATATCTAGCTTAAGGTCTAGAAAGTAAAATAATTTTAGGTATCATCTTAGTTAAGTATATTGTGAAATTCAGTTTGGAGTAAAATCTATGAACCCTAAGTAGCAGAGTCAGGGTGTACTTGGAGAAACCATGACCAATGGAATGCAGTCCTTTGGTGCCCTGCCCACTCTACAGACAAAGTGACTGTCACTTCAGAGACGTGAAGGAAAGCTGCTGAGTGTGGGAAGGTTCCCCCTCCCCCAATCCCGGCCCAGCCACATCCTATCACCAATGTGGATAAGCATTGCTTTGAAGACCCCCAGGGCACAGCCTGAAAAAGTAGCATCTGGCCCCTTCCAAAAGTAGCAATCTGCAATATACTGCGTCTTACAAGATAAAATGCCGCGAAAGATGATTATCTGGTCAAAAGTAGTCTTTGTACAGGAGCAGTTTAAAGTAAGAGTTCTTTGATTATGGTTTTGGCAGGAAGGCAAAGTGAAAAACACTTGCAGCAAAAAAAAAAAGCAAAAACCAAAACGACAATAACAACAAAAAAAACAAAGCAAGCTTTGTGCATTTTTGTTTGCTGTATGTGTGAATTTTGTTCTTTTATATGTGTTTTTGATCAGCCAATTTTCATAGCTTACTGAGCTAAAGGATATAGAATGGGGAAAACAAAACAAAACAAAACAAAAACAACGAAAGAGACAACCTAATTACCAAACTCCTAAAAATCAAATCCCAGTAATTTTTTTAAAAAATTTATAGGGTTTTGACTTTGCCAACTTCTGTGTGCACCTTTGCTCCCATATCAGGCCCTACAGTTTCTTCTATCTACATGGTTTTAAAGGAAACCCTAGGGTGTGCCCTATAGGAAGGAATTTACACCGAGCATCTTTTTGTTCTGTTAGACAGACTACACACTCTATAAGTAGAGTTAAGACACCATCAGTTCACTTCATCACATTACAAAATAAGATTGTCTGTTTGTAATTTACCACTACGGGGGAAGCTGCCGTATAAATCTAAGTACTTTATCTCACCTAGTACAAAACAAGAAAATCTTTTTCAGTTAAATTTTAAGAGCCCAAACTTTTTTTTTTTTTCACACTATAGCTTAAGACAAACAGGTGTGGGTATGCTGAAATCATGGTTTTAAGGTTCTCAGTGCAGACGCTCGCTGTACTCTGCTCCGCACAGGCCTCGGGAGGCGGGGCACGCACACGCTCGCAGGCACCAGGCCTGTCGGCATCACCACGTTATTGCTTTGGTTCTGTCTCAGACACCACAGAGTGTGCCTCAGAGCACGGAGTTTCCGTTATCACAGAAGGTCAGGATAGGAATTTAGATTTGTCACACGGAAACAAAAGCATTTTTTTCTCTCTAGATTAAGTGCGGAACATCAAATTTCTAAGTGCTCCATTTATATTAGGTTCCAAATATACATTTTAATTTAATCCTGATCATCCACATTAAAATTATAAATGTAAAAATTACACAACAGACTTTTCGGCTGGAAAAGAAGTGTCTAGCAGCATGCACAAAGACCATGCATTGTCACACCATCAGGCGAACAAGTGAAAGGTAATAAATAACTGCTCCTAACGCCCACTGTAAAAGAGCAAAAGCCAAACGAGAAGAGCGGAGAAGAGCGGAGAAGCGCACGGGTGCTCAGGCCCGAGCGGGGAGGACGCCGGCGGCCAGGGAGGGCGCCAGTCAGATGACGTGGCAGCAGCTGGCCTGGCTGGAGGCGCACAGCAGCCCGTCCTTAGGGTTCCGCTGGATGTTCACAGAGATGGTCTTTTCGCACAGAGGTAGCTGCAGCACGTTATTTTTCCGGTTCTTGCTCTTTATCCGTTCTAACTCAGTGCTGCTGTCTGCCACGTGGTCGGAGAAAAACTTTATGCTGCCCACGCCCGGGGCCTGGCCCGCGCTGCCCGTGGAGCTGATGCACATCTTCCACGTGGACTTCTCCTGGACCTTGACGCTGGAGAAGGACAAGCCACCCTGCGGGTCGAGGATGTACTTGGCGCCGCCATGCAGCTGGGAGCCCAGGCAGAGGCTCATGAGTTTGAGGCTCTGCACCAGCTCGCCGGGGCCGGGGCCGGCGCAGCGGCGCGTGCTGCCCGACGTGCCGGTGGGCTTGCCGCCCGAGCCGCTCGCGGGGCTGCCGCCACCCGCGCTGTTCTCGCTCGGGCTGGCCTTGTCCGCGCCGCCGCTGCCGGCGCTCGGCTTGCTCTGGCCCCCACCGTCACCCTCGCTGCCCGGGGGCCCCTCGCTGCTATCCCGCCGGTGCCAGGAGTAGGTGAAGCCGCTGTCTTTGTCCAGACGCCGCCGGCTCTCTGAGTCGTCGTCGCTGGTCTCCGAGCTGCTGCAGCTGGAGCCGCGGCCCTGGCTTTTCCGGCGGTGGTAGCGCTTGTGCACCGTGCCCGGGGAGGCGATGTTCATCTTGAGCCGGCTCAGCTTGGGGGGCAGGTTCTCATCCATGTCGAACTCGTCATCCGACTCCCCTTCCTCAAAGATCTGGTTAAGCACGGGGGCGCTCTTCCTCGACGTCAGCCGGTTGGTCACTGAGGGCTTCCGGCGCAGAACCACTTGTGTCGAGAGGGACATGGGCTTCTTGTCCTCCTCATCTTCCTCTTCGTCTTCCTCCACCCGGAACAGGCACTTGCGCCCGCTGGCCGTGGCTTTCAAGCTCGCCGGGGACACGGTGGAGAGCGCCGGTCCGGCCAACTCGGGGAGGTCGTCCTTCTTAGACGAGTCACACAGGCCTTTGCTCCTGTGGCCATTGAGGACGCTGTCGGCAGCCCGAGCAGGAGACTGAGGGACAGTCGCGTGGGACAGAGGAGTGGCCGTGAGATCATCCTCAAGGTCCTGGGGTACATCGATTTTGGTGGGCCACGACTGCCTGTGTAATAGATTGGAAGAAGAAAGCCATGTCATAAATAATATGCAGACTCTATAAAACTACATCACATAACACTGACTAGGGCAAAATCCACAGACTGATAAAAAGAAATACGCAAAAAAGAAAAGGAAAAAAAAAAAAAAAACCAGCAGCCTCGCAAACCCATTCGACATCCTATAAAGATCAGCAAGGACACCAGCAGGGCAAATGTGCTTCTGAAACATGGATCAGGCTGTGGCTCACTAGCCAAATGAGAACTTCATCAGAGCTGTCAGGAAAGGGAGCCGGGAGCTACTCCATCTTTCCCATACGAGTCTTACACCACAAGAAAAACAGTTTTAAAAAAGCACAAGGGAGATCACCAAAGCAAATCCCAAACACAACACGTTTTGTTCCTCTGGGTCTTAGATCACAACCTTTGAAGGTATATGGTTTGCTAATAAAATTCACCTGAAAAAAAAAAACAAAACAATTCACCTGAAATTCCCAGTCTTCCAGATATGACAGGATGGTGTAAAAGTCTGGTGTTTATAAAAATAAATGGAAATAGTTCAGTGGATTAAACATGAGAATACTGCAAAGAAAAGTCAGTGGACATGGGCATACGTACAACTCTTCACCAATTAAAAAAACACACGATGCTAAATATAAATCCAAGTATTTTTAAATGTCCACACAAGTGTAGTAAGTAGCAAATCCACAATTATTTAAACTTTGATTTTATTCCCCTGTCTAGAGTCACCCGAGCAACAAGAACATTGCTTGGCAGCCAAAGGAGAAAACTTTTTGAAAATGAGGTCTCTGGCTGTTTTGGAATTCTTAACTGTCCTCTGTCCAGGGGAATAGTAGATGTCAGGGATCTTTAAAATAGCCACTTCCACACTATGACACTTTTGTGTTCACACCAATTCTGTTATCCTAGAAATAAAACCCAATTGAATCTAGAGCTTTAAAAAACTCACAGGAATTTACGACAGACATCTTTCCCCCAACTCAGAGCCATTTCCTCTTTGTCCACGGCGTGGTCCATCTATACTAGTCTTGGTAGTTCATAAAGGCTGAGTGCTGGATAATGTCTCTGAGGTCACTAAGTGTCTCTGGACAAGTCCTCTGTCTCCCACCCACACACAAAGCCGGGGTGACGCCTGCGGCTCTGCAGCACAGCACCCCGCCCCCGTTCCTGAAAGAGCAGCGCCCCCCCACGCCCGCAAACACCCCGGGGGCCCTGGGCCGGAAGGCCGGGTGCCGACTGTGTCCGACCCACCAGAGCGGCAGCCAGCGCAGTCCAGGATCAGGGGGCCCACACGTGGCGGAGGCTCTTCTCTCCTCACCTCCCACCCCACCTGAAAAGAAAGCCAAAACCGTTCTCAGAGCCCACTCCCCAAAACAGGAGGGGTGGCTGTGGCCACTGGGGTGGCTCCTCCATTGGCCACTTCTGAACCAACGGCTTTTAGAGGAGTAAGTGGTTCAACCATTCACGTTATTTGAGCGCACATCTGAGCTCCATGTTGTGCTAACCGAAGTCAGTCCTCTTCATGGCCACAACACTGTGAGCGGAGACGGCTAAACAAGACCTGTAAATGAGTCACACGGACAGAACAGTTCGCGCGGCCTGAGTGCTTCCCAGACGCAGCAGAGCGGAGAGCCGGGCAGCTCTCCACAAGCTGGGGCCATGATCACCCCCTTCACAGGGGGAAGAAGTGACAACACGGACAGGGCAGGAAACCTGACCGAAGTCACACAGGCTGGCGGACAGTGACACGGAGGCTGGGTTCCATGGCTACTGCACCCCCCAGGGCAACCTAGGAAGCTTCTAAATGGCCACTGCAGAACAGCTGGGCCTCTGCGGTCTGGCCTCAGGGATTCCTCACTTCCTGGGGCTCGGAGAGGATGCTGGCACTGAGCGTTCCCGTGCCGGGGTCCGCTCCTCAGAGGACCTCACGAGGCCTCTTCTAAAACACAGACCACGCCATGCTTCCAGCCCAGGCTTGCAGAACCCAAAGGAGGGCGCTCTCGCTGCAGCTGGGGCTCCCTGGCTCACCCTACCTGCCCTGCCTGGCCCCTGGAAGAGCTGGGCTCGTTTCAACACCTGTCTCCTGACTCAGTCCAGGGTCCTGAGCCCCAGGGTCACTCTGATCTGAAGGCACGTCCAGCGACAGAACTAAGTCAGGTCCAGGGTTTTGACGATAAAGTCACAGTGCCAGTAAAAAGAAGGCAAGGAAGCAGATACCCCACGTGCCCTGGGCCCGGAAGGAGGTGAGGCCCTCACAGAACCTCTACTCTGGTATCTCTAGGAGGGTAAAAGGAAAACTTGAGGGAAGGCTCTGATATTTCTTTATAGGCTCTATAACTTTTATAATAAGGTACAACCAACTTATTTACATATGTGATCAACTTTAGATTGAGTTCTGATCTGTTTCACTGAAAACAGCTCAAATCCAAATATTCCATCCTCTAAGGCTAGACTGACTCCAGACTTGGTGGCCTGATGTGTGGTGACCCTTCTCTTTCCCAGTGGGGGGGCCCAGGTCAGGACTAGGATGACCTCACCCCTCAAAGTCACTGTTCTGGTTGGTCTCATGCCTGAGTCCCTGGCTCCCTGGGACCCAGTCCCCTTCCACACAGACAGCAGACAGCGTGCCTAGGTTTCATTACAGAAGCCTCCATCCAGGATCCAAACAAAGTTAAATACTAAGTCCACTTTCCAATTCTAAACTTCTAAATCTTTATTCTTTGGCCACCCAGGAACGTTTTCTTCTCTCTTCTCTATTGCATCCCAAGTAACAACCTACACATGGCAAGTTGACTCCAAGTAATTTAAATCCAATGGCTTTCTGCTTATTTTAAATAATTATTATTACATATTCACACACACATATTTGTATATGGATGTACGCATAGAGAATTATTCAGAATTGGGAGCATCCTTCTGTTTTTGAATCACTACACTTCCATGGATTCCTTTATCTGAAGAGGGAAAGATAAATTCTACATGACTTTCATAGTGGTGATGTAAAAATGTAATCCTCTCCGTCCTTTGATTTTGAATGGAAAGCGTATAATATGGCAGAAGAAAAAGGTGGGGAGGAGGGGGAAAAATGGGGAAGAGCACATTCATGACTTTACCAAAGACACCAGTGGTGATGAAATAGTCATAACAGTGACAGCAAACACATGGAGCCCAGCTCAGGAGGTGGATGTATTATTACTCCCATTTCACAGATCAGGAAACTGAGTCAAAAAGAGGCGAAGTGACCTCCCAATGTCAAGCAGCCAATAAATCAAATAGCTGATCTGTCAAATCACTGAAATCCTGAGATAATATCAGGGCATGGAAATTCCCTTAATGTTCTTAAAAATTATTTCAAATAACAGTGGGAACATTTGGCCCTGTTCCTGGAATGAAAACTTAAAGAAAATAACACATTAATACATATAAGATCTGGAAGAGTTTAATGAAAATAGTTGACAGACACTCTGCTTGAGGCTGCTTCTCCAAACGTGTTTTCCTGGCCAAGCCAGCAGCCACAGCCCCTCTCCCCTGAGCCCAGGAAGGAAGGTGTTCTTGGTGACAAAGGAACAAGACTCCCACACAGGGAGAGCCCATGTGTGGCCTCTCCAATGAGGCTGCCACCACTGTTTATACTCTTGTGCCCCAAAGAGTTAGGAAGAATTTTTTTAAAGGGGTTCTCTATTTCAAAACGTTCACTTACTAAAATCAGTGAAGATTTTTTTCTCACCTAAACTGGGCCTTGATATTGCTAGGACTTGCAGATCTGGTTTGTATCTCTTTCTCTTGCTTCTCCCTCAGGATCCTTTCAGCAAGCAAGAAGTAAGTGGCCGTGATATGATTATACCTGTTGGTTTCCAGGGCTCTGAGGAAAATAAGGGAGAATAAATGTAAGCCATGTCAGCAGGTTTGCTTTTTTACAAGCAGAATTCTTTTTTTTTTTCCTTTTCCAAAGTACAAGCAAATGAAATCCAATGACCTGGAATCTTTAAAATCATGAAAAAAACACAAACAAGAAGAAAAACCTAGTAGTTATTTAGATCACTCATGAAATTCTAAAAAACTATATAAAAATGTTCAGTTAGTAAGAAAAATCCAAAACGCTGAGAGCAGCTGAGCTGGATGTCAGTTTTCAATGCATAAAAAAGGTGATGAAGCTTTCCAAGAATGTATGCATTATACAAAACTTTAATCTGTGTCAGTGTTCATTTTCATTAAATTGGCTTACGTGCTTCCATCAGAAGTATGAAATGAGCTGTATGAATGTGCACTGAAATACCAGTATCAATCAGAAAAATGAGGATGAGTTTTTATTTTTACACTTTGCATTTAATGAATTACTAATATAACTGAGAACATGTCATTAGCCTCTTCTTTGAATAAAATCAATGTATTCATTCATCCATTTCAAAAGAGGGCTCTGAGTCCTTAGTCTGAGCAGGCATCCTGCAGCCCCAGGCTGGCAGCCTCCCGCCCACAGGGCACACGGCCACCTGCCCTCCTGCGGCTGGCCTGGCCTGAGGACTGCACAAGCGCACTACAAGGGTCTACAGGGCCCAGAAACTTTCTGTAGTCACTGAAAATACACAATTGAACACTTAGGAAAGAAGCAATACAAGGATCCCTTTTCACAAGACAGACAGGGGGGTCACAGCTAACGGGGGCAGGGCAGACTGAGGTGCAAGACTCTAAAGTAAGAGCCCAAGATGAAATTCAGGGCTCAGAATGACTTCTTAGAGTGGTTTCCTAAGCCAAGTACCAAACTAAGGTCACTGGCTTATTTTGAGGGGGCCAAAAAACACGTGTCCTTTAGTTGAGGCATCATGCTCAGGAGGGGGAGCTGGTCACAGACAAGCCATGGGCAAGAGCTGAGACCAGCTGGGGGGAATGAGCTCGGGCCTCCCAGCCCCTGCTTCACTGTGCACCTGCCCACCAGTGCACAGGCAAATGGGGTCTCCTGAGCCAGGGAGACTGCCCCTCCCTTTGGATTTATCGTTGAATTTACATGAATCCAATAGTTCTAAATGATACCACTGCATGTGTTTATTTAGGCTAAGAACATTGAGCCACTTCAGGGAGATACAAATAGCCTTCTATGCACTCAAAATGAAAAATCACTTTCTACACATTCCTAAAACGAGTGTCCTTGGCAGGCATGTCCTGCTCTTCCTATTCATTTAGGTCATTAAGTATGACAACTCATAATGCAGCTGGAAATCTGCAGAAATTTGTACTTAAACCAAAATTTTGAATCTGAGTGGTCTTCTTTTTTGCCCACCCCCTCACCCCAACGGAGTATCTCCTCTTTCCATCATACCTGATGGTTTCATTCAACAGGTTAAATAACATTTTGACTTTTCATTTGTGGAAATACTTCATAATTTTCTAGACAAGACCTCTTATAGAAATAAATCATTATTAAAACAAAGCAACTGCATCTTTATATTATCCTTGATTCCAAACTTCTTAGATTATTAAAAACTGGCTTTGGTTTTAAATGACTTAATTAACAACTTTGTATCTTACGGGTTGCAGGTCACTGCAGCAAGGGCTCTGAAGGGCCAGAAAGTAAGCATTTTACGCTTTGTGGGTCATGTGGTCTCTCTCACAGCCACTCTGATATTGTAGCACAATGTGGCCAATGACAATATCCAAGCCACCAGGCATGACTGTGGCCCACTAAAATTTTCCTTACAACAATGTGTGACCGGCCCCATGTGTCAACCCCTCATTTAGAGGACTGCAGTCCGCCCCATTCTCCCCACTCACTGTGGGGAGCAGAGGGAGACATGACAATGAAGAAGATGCTGCTATGGAAAAGACATGTACTGGGATACAAAAAAACCTATTCCAATCCACCTCTACAGGAAGGGAGAGAGGCCACAGCATTCGGTGACACCACCCAGCAATGGTGTACTTGTTCACTAGTACAAAAATAAAAACAACAGAACAATAAAACCTATGAGACAGGCACTGGACCAGGAACTCTAGAAATAAGTGACATGACTTCTGCCAACTGGGAACTCTACGCATTACAGTGTCCACAGGCCCTGGCAAGTTAAGAGAAGAGACCATTCCAAGAATCCTAAACCCGTGGCCCCATGCTGATGAGTGCTGACATACTCTACAATGGCGTCGCGGTCCGCTATGTCCCCGAGCACCATGCGCTGAATGATGCTATTGTGTTCCTCCTCCGAGAGGTTTTTGTATGACACGAGGGGGATGTTATACTTCGTGGCTGGTGAAGGGTCCACTCCCTGAAGCCAAGGATGATTTTCAATCTCTTCTAAGGAGGCCCTTCTCTTGGGATCTCTCTGTAGCATCCGTGTGATCAGGCTGGAAAAGAAGGTAAGTCCACTGTTAGAGCAAACTGTTGGCAGGGATTAGTAATGGTGGATTATTTTATTAATCAGAATTGTTTCCTACACTTACACCATCAATTTCACTAGGCTCACTAGTGGTGGTGGTGGTGCAGCAGATGGGAATAAAGAAAATTTAGTGCCATCAGATTCATAAACAGAAAATCACAACTGCCGGATATACTGATAAGCCAAACAGCTTCCTATCATCTAGAATTAGCTCTAGATATCAACATCTGTTGTTGAATTAACTGTGGCTTAGTGGCATGCCAGAACCAGCTATAGTGATCAACAATGACATACAGAATACACTGCATGAGCCAACTTCTGCTTCAGGAAGAATAAATGATCTTGATGAAAACAATCAAAATGCCACAGGCTTTTAAACATATATTTTGTTTAAATGCATTGTGCTGGCAAAATAATAAATACATATATACATAAAGATGGAAGGAAGGAAAGAATACTCAAAGGTAAAAATGGAGTAAAAGCAGGACTTTTAGGAGGTGAATGACAAAGCTAGCCTTTGACCCAACTGCTTCTGCTTTGGTTTCGAAAGCTATACTGAGTGCACAAAATAGAATATAATGTGTAGGGCCTACTGAAGGCAGGGAGTACAATTAGAGTCCTTGTAAAGAGCTGGGGTCCCAGCTTCAGTGTTAGGGTGAATGAGAAATGAGAAACAAATCTGCTAAGATATCAAGAAGGAAACCTGCCTGCCTCAACACTGGCTGTGGAGTGGGGCAGGGAAATCTCATCTAAGAATTTCTAGCCACAGGCTGGTCCTCACACAAGTCTGTGGTCCAAATTAATGATATCTGTGTGGTACATGTAGAGAAGTTGTTAATTTAAGGCGGTTTTAAACTGGAGGTGCTCCTAAGTAACTACAGTAGAGAAGGAAATGTAAAACCTTTTCATAGGAACGTAACTTAAAAGAACTCCCACATAGTATTACAAGGAATACGGCCTCACAATCAAAAAATACAAAGGAAACAAGTACTAACAAGAACTAAAAAAACATGATGGCAACATCAGAATGCAAAGTCTTAAAATACTGAAATTTTCAGACACAGAAGATAACTGTGTTGAATATGTTTAAGACATGGAGAAGTCTAAAATACAAAAAACAGTAAAAAAAAAAAAAAAAAGCAATGGACAAATTTTTAAAATTAGATATAAAGAAAACTGATGAATTGGAAGACAGAGCCAAGGAAATAACCCTGCACCGGTGGACTAAGAGAAAATATGAAGAGATGAAAAGACAAGGAGGATAGAGTGAAAATACCTAACATATATCTAATCGGAGTTCCAGAAGGGAATGAGGGAATGGGCAAGAAACTATATTTGAAAAGATAATAGCTAAGGATTTTCCAAATTCATGGAAGAACACAAATCCTGACCCAGGAAGCCTAACACATCCTAAGCAGAATGAATAGAAACTCTTAGAGCAGCCTGAGAAGAGAGAGATCACCTGTGCAAGAACAATAATAACATGAACAGATGACATCCCAAAAGTAACAAGACATATCAGAAGATGTGGTAACATCTTCAATAACTTGAGAGAAAACAACTGTCCACACCTAGAATTCTAGACTCAATGAAACTTTCAAGGGCACATGTAACAAAAAGATTTTCAATGAAAAACTGAGAAAGTTTATCACCAACAAATGCTCATCAAAAAAATTCTAAAGGTATAATTTTAGCAGAAGAATGTGATCCCAAGTGGAAGGATATACAATGTTTTTTATCAAGCATCTGGGTAATTCTAAACAATTTTTTTACTGTACTATACTCTCTAATTTGTGGAGTTAGAAATATTGAATGGTAAAGTGTTCTAAGGATTTTGTGTTGTTTAGGAAGAGATAAACATAAGGATTAACTATCAATTTTATTAAATTAAGCATATAGGAGGCACCTGGGTGGCTAAGTCAGTTAAGCGTCTGCCTTCAGCTCAGGTCATGATCCCAGGGTCCTGGGACTGAATCCCACATAGGGGGCTCCCTGCTCAAAAAGGACTCTGCTTCTCCCTCTGCGCACCCCCCCCCACCCCCCATGAGCTCGCTCTCCCTCTTTCTCAAATAAATCTTTAAAAAATTAAAATTAATTAATTAATCATACAAATATGTATGTGTTAAAACAGGATAGCACTAAAATAACCCACTATAACTTCCAAGCTAGTTGAAGGGAGAAAGCCAAGAAAGGAGAAAATGAAAAACCTCCATTGATCCTAAAGAAGGAACAGACCAAAAAAAAAAAAAAAAGAAAAAAGAAAAGTAGGAGAAATATGAAGCATATAAGAAGAGCATAAATATACCTACATCTTTCAGTGAAAACAATAAATATGAATGGGATAAACTCTGATGAAAAGACAAAAATCCTCAGAAGGGATTAAACCTCCAGCTGTTAAAAAAGACATACTTAAAATCAAGACAATGAAAGGTTTAAAGTAAATGAATGGAAAACTATATAGCACATAAATGCTAACCAAAAGAAGACTGGTATGGCTAGTTAAGACTAGATAACACAGATTGACTTTAAGGCAAAAAGCATCATTAGAGATAAACACGTGATACACAAGTTCAATTCACCAGTAAGATACAACAATTTGTACCTAATTACCATTGGCTTCACCAGTAAGATACAATAATTTGTACCTAATTACCATTGGCTCAAAACACTTAAAGCAAAAACTGATAGACTCCCAAGAATAAAACAATAAATCTACCATTACAGTGAAAGAATATCTCAGTAAGTGATAAATCAAGTAATCAAAAAACTCAGAAAAGATGTAATTTAGAACAGCATAATTAACAAGCTTGATCTTAAGGATTTATAGACAACTCTGACCCTGAAAATGGGTAAATACATATTCTATTCCAGAACAAAAGAATCATTTACAAAAACTGACTCCGTGCTAGGCATTAAGCAAGCCTCAACAATTTGAAAAACAACAAAAAACTAGTACTATATAGACTATATTCCTGGACCACAATGGAATTAAGTTAGAAATGAATAACAAAAAAGTAATTAGAAAAATTCTACACATTTGGAAATGTAAAATACCCCTCTAAAAACTTAAGGTCAAATAAAGCATTTGAAGCTAGAAAATACTTAGAACTGAATAATAACAGGGCTATAACTCAAAACTAGTAAGATACTGCAGAAGTGGTACAAGGAGGCAATTTAATAGCCTTAACTATGACATTAGTAAAGGAAAATTTGTGAGCCAAATATCCAACATAAGAAAAAAAGAAGAGAATCAGCCCATGAAGTAGGTAGAAGGAAATAATACAGATAAGAGAAAATTCACAACATAAAACAAGAAATACAAGTAAATTAATAAAGATAAAAGGCAGTTCCTTGAAAAAAACTAATAAAATTAACGAACCTCAGGCAAGACTAATGAAGACAAAAACAAAAGAAGGCAAAAACTGTCAATACTGGAATGATAAAGAGCAACATCCCACTGATCTATATACTTCACAAATATAACCAGAGAATATAAATACTTGAGGCCAATAAATTTGAAAATTTAGATAAAATGGGCAAGCTCCTTAAAAAACAGAAGTTAGCAAAACTGACATAGGAAAAAGTAGAAAACTCAATGGTCCTACGGTTATTAAAAATAATCCCTCTACAAGGGAGAAACAGAGAAGGCTCCTAAGATATCACAACTGTTATATTTCTTACTCTGGATAACAGGTTCTACCATTCTCACATCATCAGTAGATAGAGAAGCCTGTATCTGAATCCAAAGAGTCTGAATAGGTAAGCTCTTAACCATCCACCACATGGGCCTAAGATGGGGTTCCACTTGGAGAAAAGATTTCTCAAACCATCAGACTTCCTTCTTACCAGCTGATGGGAAAAATTCAAAACTTTATTACTACAACAAAATCCTTAAAGTAATAGCTATAATCTCAGCTGAACTTACTTAAAAATATCACCCATTTAAAAAAAAAAAAAAAACAGGGCGCCTGGGTGGCTCAGTTGGTTAAGCGACTGCCTTCGGCTCAGGTCATGATCCTGGAGTCCCAGGATCGAGTCCCGCATCGGGCTCCCTGCTCGGCAGGGAGTCTGCTTCTCCCTCTGACCCTCCTCCCTCTCATGCTCTCTGTCTCTCATTCTCTCTCTCAAATAAATAAATAAAATCTTTAAAAAAAAATAAATTAAATAAATAAATAAAACATATATATATACATATGTGTATATATATATAATCACCCATAATATCAATGAAATACTGAGCTTCTAACAGTTCTTTTATTCCATTATTATATTTCTCACTATACATATCACAGAACTATAAAGTACTTTAAATTCCAAATAATCAACTTGAGTGTACTTTTGGTTGCTGGCTTCCCATAATCACACAAACCAACTGCAGAGAGTGGTGTATGAATAAAATTAAGGGAAACGTTATGTAAAACCTAAAATGGTGTGTTGGTGGTCTATTTCATGAAAAGAAATGCCTTAACTTTTCTCTGGAATTTAAAATAATTCCAGGTGGTCTTGCTTTTTTGCTGATGCAAAAACACCAAGATAGTTCCCATGGTAGTATCTTCATTTCCAGTGAGTAACTACCACTCCTGGAGGCTGAAGAGGCATATAATGGGCTTCTTGAAAACAAGCGTATTTAAGAAATAGACGAACACGGGCGCCTGGGTGGCTCAGTTGGTTAAGCGACTGCCTTCGGCTCAGGTCATGATCCTGGAGTCCTGGGATCGAGTCCCACATCGGGCTCCCTGCTTGGCAGGGAGTCTGCTTCTCCCTCTGACCCTCCCCCCTCTCATGTGCTCTCTCTCAAATAAATAAATAAAATCTTAAAAAAAAAAAAAAGAAACAGACGAACACATTTTGTACTCCAATATTAAATTTCAAATCATATTCTGGAGTTAACCCCCCAAAACACACTTAACAAAAATAAAATATCAAGTTCAAAAATTAAAACGAACTCAGATGCTTATATATTGAAGTCACCTCAAATTTTTTTGACATATTAATAGAATAAAACAAAACTTCTGGGGGTGCATGGGTGGCTCAGTTGGTTAAGCATCCAACTCTTAATTTTGATCAGGTCATGATATCGGGGACATGAGATTGAGCCCAGAGTAGGGCTCCACACTCAGCGTGGGGTCTGCTTGGAATTCTCTCTCTCCCTCCCCGCCTCTGCCCCTCCCCCTGCTTGCACTCTAGATAAATAAATCTTTAAAAAAATAAATAAAAATCTGGTTTTAGTATGAGTGTTTTAAGTTTCCACATTCTTTTTCTGTTTTTACTTACTCTTTACACTCTTTGGACACATGGGATGGTACGGTATATTTGCAATCCATGATCATTGTCAATGTTTCACTGTCATTGGCCTCTTGAAAAGGTGGTTGCCCACACACCAACATGAAAAGGATCACTCCCAGACTCCATATATCTACAAATCAAAGACATACTGTTAAATATTGGATGAGTTAGAAAACCAAAAGCACTAAGAAGAGCGAAAGTAGACTAACAATATTATTTTATTTCAATAGTGAAAATCATTTATATCTCAAAGAAAAACATCTAGGGAAGAAAACTTAAGTCCCAATAAGGCAGGGAAGGTATCTGTCTTGTTCACTGTTTTTATATTCACCTCAGCCACATAGTGAATAGTCAATAAATGTTCAACAAAGAGATAAATTAATTCATTAATGGCAAGAATGTCAAGTGGAAAGTACCTATCAAGGTTCCCAAGCCACTGGACAACACACTGCTGTCTTTCTCATGACATTATTTACCAGAGAAAAACTAAAACTAGTATTTTAATACTCTGAGACATAAAAAGGATTTTGCCTAACGTCACAATTATCTCAGTTTTCTTTACCTCAATCCTGGTGAGGTAACCAGATGATGTAAATCAGTCATTTTATAGTTAAGAAAATTAAAATTCAGAGAGGAGAAATATTTCTGTGGTGTCACTGAAGAAAAAGACAGGTGATACATGATTTCAGAGGACAAAACTAGGTCTGAAGATACAAGTAACCAGGAGGCACACTCTGACTTAAAAACAGCAGAAGCTACTTAATAAAGCGCTGGGAAAGACAGCAGGTTTCCCATCACTCTAAGTACTTTAGCAAAGGCTGCGCAACCATCTAATATTCTGCATAAGACATTCCTGTAGTGATTGTAAGGCTGGACTAGTTGACATCCGAGGACCCTACCAACTGTAGCATTAGACTAACTCCTACAAGAGCAAATAACCCCCTACCTTCTTGCCATTAGATAAAATCTCACCAATCATTTGGAAAAATGATGGCTTTTCAAATGAACAAAGGATGAATCCATTTAAGGAAGGGTATCACAAATCATTCACTCATTCTAGAAACTAAAGTATAGATATGATTACATAAACATTAATAAAACAAGAGATGAATTCAAGAAGCTTTCTACCACAAAAGGCTTAGAAGAGAATGCAAGCCATGTGGACTTTGTCACATCTGTTAATACTCAACTACTGTTTTCATTTAGCTTAAACTCCCAAAATAATGTAGGATCCATATTATTTTCCAGCAGAATTATAACTTGTTAATAAAATATCTTCTCCTTGGTCCAAACTAAACAAAGAGGGCAATAAAGGCAGAAACCCAAAAGTTAAACACATTGTGATTTTTTTATATGTACAACAAATTTTACTAAGGATGCTTCAATGAAAATTAGTTAAGCAGATGGAAAAATCTACTAAAATTAAAACATTACATATGTAAGAATAAAAGGGACCTAGAGATCATTCAGTCCAAACCCTTGGCTCTTCAGTGTCCCTAAGAGGTGTGCCTGGCATTGCTTCTTGGATGCATAAATTATGTGACCTACCACCCCAGGATAGCAAGCTGGCTCAGGACTCCACTCTACTCATTGACCCACATTTCTTTACCTTGATCTTGGAATGTAGAGGGCCATCCCCATACAAACTCAAACAATCTGAGTAATGGTGGCTAGCTGCACCTGTTCTTTAACTATCCAGTGAGAAGAATTTATAACCCCAATACTAGTTGTAACTTATTAAGAGTTTCGAAGGAAATCTGTATAATTGTTTAACCTAAACCCTCTTTGAACAATCTGAACCTATTTTTGGTTACCTGCCCCAACTCTCAAGCCACTACTGTGAACAAGTGGTAATTACAATTATTCTCCCTTTAATACATGTGTCCCTCATTTTACAAAGCAGTTATATTCCTAGAAATTCGCTATAAAGTGAACCCATCTTTTCATCAATGTTTATTACATAAGAAGGGAAATATAACACGGTTTTATTTTTGGTTGATTTAGATTATTTTGTGCTATTTTGTTTATTTTTGGCTACCTCCTCCCCAAAGAAGGGAAGGGATTTTAAGTGGCTTGCAATAAAACACATAAACATAAAAATCAGGGGAGTTAAAACAAAAACTCTCTCTTCTGTTGTTTAAATACTGACTAATGTCTAGGGCTACTACTATAACCAAGCCCAACCATTAATACATACGTATTTGAGATACAATAAATTCTTATCTTTCCATATAAATCCTACAAAACAACAAATTTTTTTTTTAAAGATTTTATTTATTTGACAGAGAGAGAGAGAGCGAGAGCAGGAACACAAGCATGGGAGTGGGAGAGGGAGAAGCAGGCTTCCCGCTGAGCAGGGAGCCCGATGTGGGGCTCGATCCCAGGACCCTGGGATCATGACCTGAGCCGAAGGCAGACGCTTAACAACTGAGCCACCCAGGCACCCCAACAACAATTTTTATAAAATGAATTTGGTTACATTATTTCTTCTACCATCTCATACTTTAACTGTGGATAAACCTGTTTGGTTATTTAGTTTTTTACTTTTTCTCCATGCTAAACTGGAGATGATATCTGACAGTGCAATTAGACAAAGCTGATGTTTTGAAAGTTTAACAAATAATATAAACATCAACTAATAATTACCCCAAATTCTTATCTGGTTAAAGAAAACTATCTTTTTCTGTTAAATATCAACCTAAACAGCAATAAGGAAGTCCCAATTATTTGGAAATGTTCTCTTTAGGATCATTTGCCCAAGCAGACTCACACACCACTTGTTAGGAAGTGGTGCATGATTAGAAGAGTAAAAGGAGAAAAACAACATAAATATATATACTGTCTCCACTGTTTCCAGTCAGGGCTCAAATAATTTCTGAATGTAGAAGTGCTTAAAATTTGAGAAATTTAGAAATACAATTCTGTGCCTGGTAGTTTACAAAGCTAAGTGACATGATATGAAGCATCTAAAAGAAAAGCAGCAGTGTGACTAAAGGAGTCAAGTTTCAAGTTTCAGAAAGGGCAAATGACCCTCTCACTGAGACAATGTGATTATTCAAGGGGCTGCTTATTTTTATTTACTTATTTTCCAGACTTAATTTCTCTTCTTAGTCTTGTCTTTGAGTGATTTTACTTTTCCATCCTAAGGGTCAAAGGAAAGAGAGAAAAACAATCCCGAAACAAACACACAGTGGTATGACTTTAACCAAGTATTTAAACCTGTTCCCAATCGTTAAATGGGAATAAGAGCAGTAATGCACTTCCTCTTAATGCTGTTGTGGGCTTTAAAGAGATTAAAATCAAATCCATGCTGAGTATTCGGGACAGAGCCCAGAACACAGACAGCATTCTAAGGAGGCTGCACTGTCCCGCCCTCGTTCATCTGTGCCACGCGGGCACTGTTCCTTTTTTTTTTTTTTAAGATTTTATTTATTTATTTATTTATTTGAGAGAGAGAATGAGATAGAGAGAGCATGAGGCAGGGAGTATCAGAGAGAGAAGCAGACTCCCCGCCGAGCAGGGAGCCCGATGCAGGACTCGATCCCGGGACTCCAGGATCATGACCTGAGCCGAAGGCAGTCGCTTAACCAACTGAGCCACCCAGGCGTCCCGCGGGCACTGTTCCTGAGCACAGTGGACACCGAGATGAATGGGGGACATCCTTGCCCTTACAGGGCTCCCAGTTTACTCTGACAGACAGACAGCAGGGAAGCTCAAGAAGGCACAAAGCCAACACAGACAAGAGAAACTAGTGGAGATGGGGGGAGAGAACAGGAAAGGCCTCTTAGTAATGCAGTTACAAATGGTGACAATTCATGATCTTGGGTCCCCAGGACAAGACACCTGGTATTACAGGACTAACAATGGCATCAAGAAGGATTATCTATTACATTTCCCTCAAGTGGGGGAGGGAGTTGGTACTTGTTCAGCTTGGGATCCACCAAGTCTAACTGGGGATTAGGGGATGGACACGGAGAAGGTGAGAGAAAGATAATGGAATAGGGACTTCACATTATTTTTATTTTAAAAAATGTTAATGGAATGGTCTATTAATATTAAAGGTACACAAGTTAACAAGTATCAACCATCTGAAAAATCAAATTTAATGTTGATACTACTATCTGAAGCATATGTTTTGATTTCAGACCCAGCTATTAGGTTCTTGGTTAATAAAAAATGGAAAAAGAAAGTATCAATAAATATAGTTCCTTTGGTTAAAAAAACACTTCCAACTCATGGAACTGAGGGAAGGGGTGGAAAGATAATGAGGTCTTTGTTAGTACAAAGAATGGGAGTTACTGGCCCCCTTATGGCAGCTCTCAAGCAAGCTGGATACAAAAATGAGCCCTGACGTCTCCTTTGCCTGCTAACAGTCAGCAGGTCAACTTACTATAATACAATTATGCCATTTCTAGGGTTAGAGGTGGGGTTTCTACTACAAAGGTCATTTTAGGCAGGCTAACAAAAGATCAAAATGAAAACAAAACAGAACAGAAGAACATGCTAATTATTAATTTGAGGAAAAGCTACTGCCAAATGGTGGGGCAGGGGGTGGGTGGAGGATGTCATGAGTGCTGTGAAGTTTTCTAAAAAATCACTTACGAAGTGAATTATCTAGAGAGCCAAAGAACAAGCAGGGATTAGAAAGTAATAAAAATAGCAAGACCAGAAGAAAAGTTTCAGGCGGAAACTTCTATTTTTTCTTCTGGCTTTCTTTTATCAGTGCAGCCATCAATCATAACAGAAGCAACAGAATGTTCTAAAACCACTACAGATGAAGCAGGGACCAGCACCTTTTATGACACCACTTAAAACCAGCAGGATTTATGCAATCACTTTTCAGTTCCAACTGTGGTTACCACAA
Organism: Mirounga leonina; assembly: GCF_011800145.1. Lineage (NCBI taxonomy): Eukaryota > Metazoa > Chordata > Mammalia > Carnivora > Phocidae > Mirounga > Mirounga leonina. The sequence continues at coordinate 1,367,189 of NW_023270268.1, forward strand.
CTGACATATGACCCAAAACTATTGTAAAAGGCAATGCTTTCTTAGAATAGCAAGTACCGTTACACTAAACATGTAGGTCTTAGGAGCTTTGTTCCTTGTATGGATATTCAGAAACCCTAAGGTTTATTGATGTGAATTGCTCCCTACACAGTAAGAACTACTCATCTGCATTCAACATCACCTAGAGCTCTGGTTACTAAACACTCTTGTTGCCAACACGATCAATGGTTGGTTCTGAGGGACCAGACTACAGACCATTCTCCAAGTGGTCTTCTGAACTAACAGGGGAAGAGTGGGGCAGAAGAGGAATGAAGCATTTGGACAAGTCCATGTTTTAGGGTATCTATATTATTTCTGGTTTTACCAACACTTTAGTTAGAAACAAAGTTTTACTATTTAACAAGTAATCGTTTCTTTTCTTAGGAAGAAAGTCAGAATGAATGCCATCACTCATACATACTTCAAAAAACTTTCCCACACCTGAATCCATCTGAATGCCCCCTGAGGACTTCAAAAATCAATGATGTCCAAACTAAGCTTATCACCTTTTACCCAAACCTAGTTGTCTCATCTGGGTTCTAGTGTGGTCTATGGCACCTCCACCTATCCAATCAAAACTCAAGAAGCACCCCAGACTCTGCACCTCTCACTTCCAGGTCAGGAAGATCCTGCCAATTCTAGCATGTGCCCAGAATCCTCCAAGGCTCCTACCAGTGACCCTCAGCTCCCCCTGAGATCTCCTCAAACTGCCCTCCAACCTGGCGACCCAGGCATCACCACAGTGAGCTGTAATTGAAGATGTTTTCCTCTATTACTCAGAGCTCCTTGAGAGCAGAATATGTCCCCTGCACTCTCAGAAGTTTGTTGAATGCCAGAATGAACCTAGAGCTAAAGAGAAAGCAGTACCTTTGTAAACACTGTTTGGTTAGGGCCCCACAGAAGGGAGCTGCAGCAGGGGGCAGTCCGTAGTTATCAATGACCTTCAAATAAAAGCTAAGAGAAAAAGGAGACTAAGTACCCAGAGTGGAGGAAGGGGGGGCACCAGTGAAGGCAAGCTGCAGTTTGTTTTAGTTAAGGGTTTAACGCCTTGTGCAAACTTGTTTTTTCAAGTCAAAAGAAAACAGGGAAAAGTTCAAGAAGTCCAAAGGTTATCAATCACACACTGTGGGACTGCACACGTTCATAAATCCAAACCAGACAAGCAGCAGACACCCTTCCAACTCAGCATTCTTTCATAAATCACTTTACAAATCTGATTTTAGTGAACTTTATAGATGAAGAGCAAAAAAGACAGGCCAGGCTAAAATCATGTAATTTCCTTCAGTATGGCCTAATGAAAAGAACATGCCTGGGCTAAAGCATCAGAGAGCCCTGGGCTCAAATCCTAACTTGGCCATTTAATTAGTGAGTATTCTTGGTCAAGTTCTACCTGCCTTCTGTGCCTGAGTCTTCTCTTCCACGAAAGGTGGATAGCACCACTCATCTGGTAATTTCTGAGAGGGTGTCTGGGGCAAAGAGCACTACATGTATCACTACAGAACCTGCAAGAATTGAGAAAATCCTTACCTAGATCTAAGTATAGGAGGGAGACAGGTAGGAAAAAAGCAAAAAGAATTTAATACTTTTTATTCAATCTACTTTACTATTCGAATTATCTTACAAGAACATTTATTGCTTGTAAAAAAAGTAATTAAAAATTAGCTGTGCTTAACAGAACATTCTGAAGTGTATGTACTTCAGTGGGATAAGCAGAAACGTCTTTAGAGGAATAAAAAGGTAATAAAAAAAAAAAGCCTACCCTCACTGAGACAGTGATTCTCAACCTGTGGCCTGGGGACACCTGGTTCTGCAAGGTTCCCTCAATGAATTCACAGATCTCTCCAAAGCATGAACACTTACCGTAGGAATTATTTTAGTTTGAATTTTTAGCACAAGTAGCTTCTTTCAAGGACTTAAAAAAAAAAAACCCAAATATTAAACGCTAGGTCTTGTGAAGCCAGGGAATGGGCCAGGTCAGTGCTGCTGGCCTTTTCACCCTCTAGTTCCATTTCTATGCTTCAGGACACACCCGAGGTTTCACCAGGGGAAGGGGACACCAAAACTAGAGCCACCAGAGCACAACCCACCTCGGGGACATTACCAAGGTCTGTCTCCAAATCTCCGCCTAGCCAAAACAGTCGCTCCAGGCATTTCTAAACACCTAGGTGAGGCAAGAACCCACTACAAATTCATAGCTTTCCAAAATCACATCTTTTAAATTACATCCAAATTTACATCTAATACCGTGTGAAAACTAAATACTTCCTTTTACACCAAGCTTACCGGAGAAAATCTCTGGCTTTTGTCCAATTTTATAACACTAATCACAAAGTCTAAAATGTTCACATTTTAGAAATACTTTTGAAAGGTGGAAACATGCTGATGTCAGGCCATCAGCATGGCAACATGCACACGAGCACCTTCTTCTATGCATTTCAACATGGACGCTCTTCAGAGAAGGGAGCTGCTGCTGTGGATACACAGTGACTGTAGATTTAGTTTTCAGAAGTGATTGCACATGTCAACTTCCCATAAGATTATGACAAATGCAAATTTCATAAGTCTAACTTTGATCTAGAAAGTAGGAATATTCAAATTTAATATCAAATCTAAAAACGTCCAATTCTATTTGTCTAGTCAAACAATATAAACCATGCAGACTAAAGGACTGTATGATTAGTAAAACGTTAAGTCTGCTTGATGCTTTAGTTTAATAGGTAGTATAGTATTTTGATGTTTTCTTAAATTTATTCTAAAAGTGCCAAGACTTTTGCATAAGGTTGAGGCATGCTAACGTAAGACAAATACACAAGCTATTAAAATATCAGTTAATAAAAATCACCTGCATATGCCAACTCCCATGAGTTCTCTTTCAAAAGGCACACAATATTTAATGCATGTGGGGGACACAAAGTCAAATGAAGTTTGTCCTTTAACAGAACACAACATTATCCTAGACTGCCCCAAATGCTTAAGCTTGTCAAAAAGACTTTTTTAACTTCCTGAGGATAAAGAAAAAAAACTTTAAAGTAGTGTATTTGCTGTAACAAGATTCAAAATTCAGAATACTGGTTCTTGAAATTTTTGATTCTGGTTAGTTCTCCATGCATAACACCTAAACAGACATGTGGTTGAAAAGTGTATACAACTTATTTTCCTACATTAAAAAAAGTCAGCATAGCATGTTATATCTTCTAAGAAATTACAATAAACATACAACCTGGTTGTTTCCACACAGGATTAGGACTATTCCTTCACATTAAAACTTTAGCTAGAAAGTTCTCTCAAGTATAACCACACATTTCCCAGTTTTTAACATTTTTAACATTCACTTCTTTCAGATTATCAAAGTAATACATGTTCAGTGACAGTAAGATTCTATTAGCAGCCCCCTCCACACTCATCAACACCACAGACATTCTTTAATATTAGCCTATTAGACAGATAAAGATATGATAGATTTGTTGTTATTTATACTGTCCTATTTTTCCCTCATTTCTTCAGGGCTTAATTTATATGCACTGGAAGTCACCACCATTAGTGTGCATTTCTGGCAGTTTGAACAATGCAGTCATGCAACCACTGCCACAATCAAGATCTGGAGCAGCTCTATCACCCCCAAAAGTTCCCTGTACTTTGTATTCCACCCCTCCTCCCGGCCAAGCCCCGGGCAACCACAGGTCTATCTCTGTCCCTCTAAGTCTTGTCTACAAATGGAATCACACAGTATGAAGTCTGGCTTTTTTTTTACCTAATGCATTTGAGATTCATCCATGTTTTGCATGTATCAGTAGGTCATCGCTTTTTGTTGTTTGAGTGGTAGTCCACTGTATAAATGTTCCAAAGCTTATTTCAGTTTGGGGCAATTATGAATAAAATCACTAAAACCATCTGTGTACAGAGGCTTGTGCAAACTTAAATGTTCATTTCTCTTAGGTAAATACCTAGGAGTAAGCTTACTGAGCCATACAGAAAGTGTATGTTTTATACGGAACTTTCCAAAGGTGGCTCTAGGACTTTACATTCTCATCAGCAAAGTATGAGGATTCCAATGGCTCCATTCACATCCTTGTCAACTCTTGATACTGGCAGTTTAAAAAACTTTAGCCATTCTAATAGATGTAGCTTTAATTTGCATTTTCCCTAATGACTAATGATGTGGAGCATCTACCTGTGCTTATGTGCCATATTATGTCTTCTTTGGTGAATTGTTTGTTCACATCTTTCATTCATTTTAACATTGGGTTGCTTTTTAATTTGTTGAGTTTCGAGAGTTCTTTTTTTATGTACAATCTCTAGCAATACAGAAAAAGGCTTTATTTTAAAAGTCATATTTGACAGCATTTACATTATTTCCTGAAAACAGCTTCAAAAACTTTTAAAAAAAATTACTGAAGTATAATTGACATATATTATATTAGTTTCAAGTGTACAACATAGTGATTCGACAATTCTACACCTTCCTCAGTGCTCATCCTAAGTGTAGTCACCAAACAACGTTATTACAGTATTATTTGTACTTTCCATTTCCATGACTTATTTAAATTTGTACCTCTTAATCCCCTTTATCTATTTCACCTCTCCGCCTACCCACCATCCCTCTGGCAACCACCCATTTGTTCTCTGTACTTAAGAGTCTGATTTTTGTTCGTTTGTTTTTTAGATTCCACATGTAAGTGAAACCATACGGCATTTGACATTCTCTGTTTGACTTATTTCACTTAGCATAATACCCTCTTGGTCCATCCATGTTGTTGCAAATGGCAAGATCTCATCCTTTTTATGGCTGGGTAATACTCCAGTGTGTGTGTGTGTGTATGTGCGTGTGTGTGTGTACACTACATCTCCTTTATCCATTCATCCATCAATGAACACTTACATTGCTTCCATATCTTAGCTATTGTAAATAATGCTGCAATAAACATAAAGGTGCATAAATCTTTTCAAATTATTATTTTTGTTTTTTTTGTGTAAATATCCAGTAGTGGAATTAATGGATTGTATGGTATTTCTATTTTTAATTTTTTGAGGAACCACCCATACTGGTTTCCACTGGCGTTGCACCAATTTACTTTCCCACCAACAGTGCACAGGGGTTCCCTTTTCTCCGCATCCTCACCAATACTTGTTACTTCTTATCTTTTCAATACTAGCCATTCTGACTGGTCTGAGGTGACCTCCCACTGTGGTTTTGATTTGCATTTCTCTGATGATTAGCAATGCTGAGCATCTTTCATTTGTCTGTTGGCCAGCTGTATGTCTCCTTGGGAAAAACGTCTGTTCTTCCGCCCCATTTTTTAATTGGACTATTTGTGTTTTTGGTGTTGAGTTGTATACGTTCTTATTATATTCTGGATTTTAACCCCTTAGCGGATTTATCATTTGTAAGTATCTTCTGAGCTTTGAGAATCTTTATATATTCTTTATCAGATATGTGATTTGCAAGTATTTTCTCCCTGTTGGTGGTAGCTTAACAGTATCTTTCAAGAAGTAGGAGTTGATTTTTATAAAATCCAATTTATCAAATTTTTCTCTTATAGATCATGCTTTTGATGTTGTATCTAAAATAGCTTTGCTTAAGTCAAAGCTGCAAAGATCTTCTATGTTTTCTTCTAGAGGTTTTACAGTTTTACAATTCACATTTAAGTCTCTGGTGCACACTGAGTTTTTTAAGTGGCATAAAGAAGGGATCAAGGTTCATTTTTTGCATATGGATATTTAACTGTTCCAGCAACACTGCTGAAAAACTACTTACTCTTTCTCTACTGAACTGCTTTAGCACTTCTGCTGAAAATCAATTGACCATGTATGTGTGGACTTATTTATGGCCTCTATTCTATTCCACTGATCCATATATATGCCTTTTTGTTAATAACAGTCTTATTATAACTTTATACTAAGTCCTGAATACTCCAATTACTTTTAAAACTAAATTTTTCCATCTTGGTTATTTATATAACTTTTTAATGAACTCTCTTTTCATTTGTTTTTAGCAGAGTTCCTCATCGATTTGTAAGAGCTCTTTCTACAGTAAAAATATTAAATCATCTATATTACAAATCATTTCCTTGGTTTCCATTATAATTTCTAAAAAAAAACCAGATGTGCACCATATCCATAAACTATAATCAAATCTATTACCTTTTCCTTATGATTCCTTTTCAGAAAGGCCAAGATCTTATGAATATTTCGAATTTGACACAGCACACAGACAGGGTCCTATCATTCCTTCTTCCTTAAATGTTTATTTCCAGTACAATTTATTAAATAATTTCTCCTCTGATGCCTTTTGATAATTGAAGTTAGAACTATTTAGAGCCTGTTTTTCTATATCACTTAAAATTACCAGCTAAAGAACCATGCTAAGATACAGTGGTGTCCCTGGGGGCACTGGTCCTTACACTAAAGGGCTACAAAGCAGACACTGATATGAATATTCAAAAAATGTGTGGCACCATTTGCCAGGCACTGTGCTAGGCACTGGGATGTAATCATAATGAGACCTTAAAGGTTGACAATGAAGGGAGAATGTCCAGGAGAGATGGCACTACTGCCCTTTGTGTCCCTTGCCACAATTCATCTCTGTTCCTTTTTTTTGCAGAGAAAGTTAACAACTATCTGGCTTATAAAAGATGGCTCCATCTTATCTTTCATCTAGGATATCCCTGTCAGAGCTGCTTCAATAACAAGTATGTACTTTGCCCTACCTCCAAGAGCCCATAAGCACTGCTAGAGGCCTGGACTCCATATAGCGAACAAAGGGGCCTATCATGTTTGGTTTTTTCCTCCTCCCAGTTTTATTGAGAAATAACTGACACATCTGCGTAACTTTAAGGTATACAGAATGACGGTTTGGTTTATGCGTGTTGTGAAATTATTACAATAGATTTAGTTAACAGCTACTATCTCATAGATACAATAAAAAGAAAAACTAATTATCTCCCTGTGATGAGAATTCTTAGGACCTATTCTTTTAAGACTCCTATATACCATACAACAGTGTTAATTATTGTCATCATGCTGTCCATTACATCCCCAGTAACCACAAATCTGATCTCTGAGTACCACGTTCATTTTGGTTTGGTTTTAGATTCCACATACAAATGAGATCATACAGTATCTTTCTGTCTTATTTCACTTAGCATAATACCTTCATGGTCCATATGGTCACAAATGGTAGGATTTCCTAATTTTTATGGCTAATATCCCACTGTGGGTATGTACATATATATACCACTCCTTCATCCATTTATCCACTGATGGACACTTACAGTTGTTTCGAGGTCTTGACTATTGTAAATAATGCTGTTCTGAACATGGGGGTGTAAGTATCTTTTTGAGTTAGTATTTTCGTTTCCTTTGGATATATTCCTAGAGGTGGAACTGCTGAATCACATAGTAGACCTGTTTTTAGTTTTCTGAGGAAACTCCATATTGTTTTCCATACTGCCTGTACCAATTTACATTCCAACCAACAGTGCACAAGGGTTCCCCTTTTCTCCACATCCATGTCAGCATTTGCGGTAACAAATGTCTTCTTGCTGATGGCCTTTCTAACAGGCATAAGGGGATATATCATTGTGGTATTAATTTGCATTTCTCTAATGACATCTCTAATGATGCTGAGCATCTTTGCTGAGCATCTTTTCATGTATATCTGCTTTGGAAAAATGTCTGTTTAGTTTCTTTACCCATTTTAACTAGATTATCTGGCTTTGCCACTGTTGAGTTGTAGGAGTTCTTTATATATTTTGGATACTAATTGCTTATCAGATACATGATTTGCAAATATTTCTTCCCATTCCATAGGTTGTCTTTTCACTTTGTTGGTCATTTCTTTTCCTGTGCAGAAGTTTTTTTGTCTGATGTAATCCCACTTGCTTTTTATTTTATTGCTTGTACTTTAGGTGTCATATTCAAAGAAATCATTACCAAGACCCATGTCAGGAGGTTTTTCCTGTTTTCTTCTAGGAGTTTCATGGCTTCAGGTCTTACATTTAAGTCTTTAATTCATTTCAAGTTAATTTTTGTGAGTGATGTAAGACAGGTCAAGTTTCACTCTTCTACATGTGAATATCCTTTTTTTTTTTTTTCAATTTATTGAAGAGTGTCTTTTCTCCAATGATATTCCAGGTTCCCTTGTCAAATATTAGTTGACTTCATATGCTTGAGTTTATTCCTGGGCTCTTGATTCTGTTCCACTGGTCCATTTGTCTGTTTTTATGCCCAGGCCACACTGTCTTCATGACTATAGCTTGATAGCATAGCTTGAAATCAGAAAGTATGGCTCCTGCTTTGTTCTTCTTTCTCGGGCTGTCTTTGGCTATCCTGGGTCTACTACAGTTCCATGTAAATTTTAGGAATTTTTTTTCTATTTCTGTAAAATAAAATGCCATTGGAATCTTAATATGAGTGGCACTGAATCTATAAATGGCTTTTGGTAATAGTGACATTTTAACAATATTAATTCTTCCAATCCAACACAGGCTACTTTCTTTATTTGTAGCTTTGATTTCTTTCATCAATATCTTGTAGTTTTCAAAGCAGAGATCTTTCACCCCCTCAAATTTATTCCTAAGTATTTTATTGGTTTTGATGCTATTGTAAATGGGATCAATCTGTCCGCTTTCAGAAAACTTGTTAGTGTATAGAAATGCGACTGATCTGCTAATTTTGTATCCTGTGATTTTACTGAATTTGATTATTTCTGACAGGTTTTGGTGAGTCTTTATGATTTTCTATATATAAAATCATGTCATCAGCAACTAGAGACAATTTTACTTATTCCTTCACAATTCTGATGTCTTTAATTTCTTTTCGTTTGCCTTGAGAAACTTTCACTTCCCCTTTAATTTCCTCTTTGATGATCCACTGGTTGTTCAGGAATATCATGTTTTTGAGTTTCCAATTACGATTTCATGATTCTTTCTCCTCTCTGCTATCAGTGTGCCAGCTTCTAAGAAGTTCCTAATGTTACCTATCTATGAGCTGAAGGCTGAAAATACAAATTTACTGAACCTGCTAGAATTTTATATAAAATTAACTAAGTAAGGATCTGAGTGAGGCCCTGAGTGAAAACTATGAACAAAATACATGAACTTTTACATGGGCTTATTATTAGGACAGTCCATTTCAGCATCCCAAGAATCTTTATTTGCTTGCTTCATGGTGCTCTGCTATAGGACAACTCAAGAACTCATCTGAATAAAGTGATCAATATACAGTTCTCTAACTGGTAAGAGGCACTGATAGCTAGGGAGTCCGAAGTTCGTTTCTCTTACATGAAGTAACACAAGAATGAAGCCTTAGAAAGCGTTCTTATACATGAAAAGCTATCCCCTTTAATCCCCTGACAGCAGCTAGAAGAACCAAAAGTCAGAAACAGAACACAACTTCTCTAACCATTCTTGCCTCTGCTGACTAATGAATTCATTCTGATACTGAAGCTGGACAGTAAATCCAAAAAATTTTTATCAAGCTTTTTACTGACAACTTGATAATAGTAGCTGTCCTTGTTTGGGATAGATAGCAACATATCCTACCCACAAACTGACGACTGAGAACAAAATCAGGACTAATCTAAAACCACTGGGAATCTTCTGCTTCCAGGTAGAATATAATGTATTGAGCAAACTGAAGATCCTGCTGTCACAACTAGAAACAAAATGGTAACTTGCAGAAACCATGTTTTCAAGGCCTTGGAAGGAAAAGAAAGAAATGGACTGAAATTCCAGAATTGGGAAGAGCCCTTTCTAAGAGCTGAGGCAGAAATCCAAACACGAATCACGGGACCTCAGGAATATCAATGGATCACAAATATTCCTAAGAAAGGTTAAACCAAACCAATTTATACTACACCTAAAAGAAAATCTTAATGTATGCCAACTTTTTAGAACCTGAAAAAATTAGGTAAATTTAGGAAAATATCACTAATCTGAATTAAGAATATAAGCTTGTAGTAGACAGACATTTAAAATCTGGTATATCAATCAATTGGTATTTGTATACATTAGTCTCTTAAAAATTTGTTAAGCCAGTTTCAGTCCTCTAGAAACTAATTACCACTGAGTACAAAACTGAGAATCACACCTTGGAACATGGAGATCACACCATCTGAGGGGGTTCCTTGCTACCTACTGGAGCTCCTAATCTATGTTAAAGTCTCTTTAAACTGTAACAAGGACCTCCTAATGTCAGTGAATAGTCGATACATACAAACTGTTAACAACATAAAATGGGTTTACAAAAAAAAACCCCCAAAACCACATATCAAACACACCAAATACCTACAAATTAATTCTTTGACTTTAAAAAACAAAAAAGCACACCATATCCCCAGTGACTTGATCTTCCTTTTGGGAGAAGCCCTGTCTATAAGCTTACCTCCAATTTTCCATTACAATCTTCCCAAGTCATAACTCTGGAATTCAAAACACAGTAAGGAAAATGGGAGATCTAAATGTGTAAAACAAAAAGTCAGAGTCAAGTAGCCAAAACACAAAAATAAGGACACTATTCCTCACCTATAATTTATGCTCCAAAGCTTATTTCAAAACTGCCTGTGTTCATCCTTCCCGTCAAAGCTGTGTGCCTGCTTTTTTTTTTTTTTTTTACTCAGCCCAATAAGCCTGCAAGGTCAGATCCAAAAAAGGGCTTCACAGTGGTCCGTATGTAATAACATGCCTGAAACTGCAACTCTGCCTCTCCATGAAGAGAGGAACCATGGCTTCGATCAGACTCATGGTGAGTCCAGGACGCATTAATATATATACAGAAAGCAGGGAAAAAGAGTTCCAACATGAGCAAGGACATCAGGAAGGACCATGGGGAGTGGCCACAATTATACTTTGTAAACTAGTTTAAAGGAATGTAAATTTTCATTTCTTTAGTTTGTCTCTGTAATATTTACTCATTTAAACAAACATTAAGAGCTTGTGGTGTTTACCAGGTGATAGGGATGGGACACAGATAAGATATAAACACGCAGTTCTCTCTCTCAAAGACCTTACTATTGAGCAAGGGGAACAAGTGAGCCATCTGGAATGAGCAAGGTCTGGCCGTCATCCCATCTAATTCCAAAGGGAAAAAGCCATCAGGGCATGTGTCCCCTGTACCTCATCATCCTCTGTTTTTAGCCATCTACAACCCCTCTGTTATTTTTATCTAGTACACCTACTCTATGCCTGGCTGCACCCCAGGAAGAATTTAAGATGTATCTACAAAGAAGGTCTCACTCCACCAAGTCTTGTTCTATTCACCAGACAATGCCACAAATGCTGATGTTGGCCTTAGGTTCCAAGGCTTAAAATAATTGAATTAAAATTTTGTAATATTAAATTAGGTACTATTCTACACCATACTGGATACAATTTTAAAAATATCACCATAAGACTAATCAATAAAAACTACATAAGATAAATCAATGTTTTCCAAAGACAAAGTGGGTTAGGTAGAAAATGGGTTATGAAGAATGATGGGAAGAAGACATTTAAAAACAGCAAAGACATGTATTTGGAATCACAGTTGTAAGGAAGCACTGGTTCCACAGTGTATCTCTGATAATGAGCTTGGCTTAGCTCTATGGCACCCTGTTCTATGTCTGCCCTCCATCTTTCTCCACCAAAGTCTGCGTCAAACATGTGAGGACCCAATTGAGAGAAGCCACAGCCCGTGAAAGAAGAAAACCACACTACTATGTATGTTAATGTGACTGTGAAAGCATTTCCCAAGAGGCTGCTCTGGGAGTCATGACAACTCCAGGACCACACAGGCAACTTCCTGATGTGGAGGGACAGTTTCCCCAGAAACGGAGACGTGTCACTAACAAGTCCCACCAGGTTGTCTCAGAGCAAGCACAAGAGCACAGCACCTACATGTCAACACAGTTTTCACCAGTTCTTAAAAATACTAGTGATTTTACTCAACGTTTGAGTTCGGAGTCTGTCCAGCAATATATATTGTGACTAACAAGTTCCCAAGTTTATTGTGTTAAAAGTTTGTGCTTACTGATTTTTTGTTTTGCAAACTAATCTTTCTTCAACAGGTTTATGATTCTTCCTACAAAAAAAAAAAAATATCCAAGCAAATTTGATGTTTTCAACTCCCTCAAGGTTTCCTAGGCTGTATTTACTTCTGTATTTCTGTATTAAGATAGTTAACTATTTTAAGTGGCTTAAAAAGCACTTCTGAAGTTTCAAGAAACTAACCAGTTATCAAATACTTTCCTTTGCTTTTATCTAACATTAAAAAAAACACACACACGGGTGCCTGGGTGGCTCAGTTGGTTAAGCGACTGCCTTCGGCTCAGGTCATGATCCTGGAGTCCCAGGATCGAGTCCCGCATCGGGCTCCCTGCTCAGCAGGGAGTCTGCTTCTCCCTCTAACCCTCCCCCCTCTCATGCTCTCTCTCCCATTCTCTCTCTCAAATGAATAAATAAAATCTTAAAAAAAAAAAAAACACACACACACACAAAGAAAAATCCCTACTTCAGAAGTTAACCTACTTCCTACATTCTGAAAGTTAAATACAACTAAAAACATGTGTGAGAAAAACACAAGAGCAAAGGTCCTGGGCCTGCCCCTTCCTCCCAGTATTCCCACGGCAGCCAACATTTCAGAAATTCCCCTGAGGACAAATTTCCAAAGGAGAAGGCAGCACCTCAAAAGGAAAATGAGGCCATGATCTTTAAACACCCTTTGGCACCACAAGGCATTATGTGATCCCTCCAAAGGGCTGGCTGACAGTTATATCTGACTGAAGACTGATTCTCTGTCTGGCATTATGCTAAGTACTTCCTTGTTTTCATTCATCTAACTCCTTCAACAATTCTAAAGGCGAGAACTATTATTACCCTCATTTCACAAATGGAAGTATCAGAGACCACAGAAATGAGTCAAGTGCGGAGGGAGAACAGGCAGTGCTGGGGTCCTCCACCTTTGGAGTAGAGGGTGGGGCCTGGCCAAGACGGTGGCAGTGGGCAAGAGTCTAAGTAGAGGGAAGGGAGACAGAAGGGCCCTGAGGCAGGACTGGATGTGGAATGTGACTAACAGCAAGAAGGCAGCGTTGTTGGAGCTGAGCAAGCAACTGAAAAAAGAGTGGGAGGAGAAAGTGAGGGAGACAATGAGGAAGCCAATCTTGAGGGCCATGTTGGCCGCTAGGAGGACTCGGGTTTTGACTGTGAAGGAAATGTAAGTCTTTAAAGTGTTCTGAGCAGAGGAGAGAGACGCATATAAATTTTAAAAGGAACTGATAAGCATTTTTTCCCCTTATGAGTGGTGACTACCTAATACTGCCACCTCCAAAGGAATTCCCCTCTCTTTCAGCTGTTCCACACGACAATTCCTGACTTCCTCTTGCCCAGATCCCCAGGGCCTCCCCTCACCTGTAACTGTCAGTGTCTGAAAAATAGCAGCACATACAAATGACAGGAAACTTGCCTTTAAACTCCCTTCCTTCTCTTATATTCTTTCAAAGATGCACATAGTCATGTCGATCAGCCCAATTCCCACTTCCTCATATGAAAAACCAAAAGACTCAGAGTTTGGGCACTAGTCTGAAAAGTAAATGAATAGTAACTTCCAGTTTTCATTCTAGTGGGACCTATGATTATCAGTCCTGCACACCTTTGTCTTTCCACACAGGCTTTGAGAGGAAATGAATAAGAGGAGCACCAAGGCCCATGTAAAACCAACCCAAACCCAAGTCTAGTTAGTAGCAGCAAGAGCCCTTAGAAAAGTGCAAAAGTGCTATAAATCTTCTGAAAAAAATGGTTTTATATGAGGCAGTGAGGCAACCTTCTGACCTGCACAAGGCCAAGGGACACCCTTGGCTCCAGGCATGACAGTGGAAAGCAAACAGGACAGTCTCTTGCCTCTTAACAGGAAAGGCAAGGGGTGTTTAGCCTGAAGTTCCAAGCACTGGAACAACATCAGAAAAAATTTCCAAAGGACCTGAAATTTGGTTTTCACTTACTTATCCCTAAATAAGCAAAGGGTGTGATTAAAATGGGGGAGGGCAAGCAGAGAGAAATTTAAGCTCAATTATCAACATCAAAAAAGAATATATGTTCTTGTTCAATTTTTTAAACTAAAGAGGTTTAAACATTTTTTTCTGAACACTTATTCTTTAAAGAATATTAGAATTAAAATGTTAGGAATCTATTTTTCCACTAATAACCAAAAACATTTGACTCTAGGATTTTACATCACAGGTACGCAAGGCTGGATGCCCATCAGAATCTCACAGAAGCTTTTGGATGAGGGCCTCAACCAAGATTATCTAAATCACAATCTCTAGGGTGCCCCCTCTCCCCCGCAAGGTTTGCTTGGTTTTAAATACGCTCTAGGTGAAACTTACAGATGGTAAGTAAAGAACCACCAATTTAGATCTTACCATACCATCAGTAGAGTGAATTATACTTTTCAAAGTAGTGTCAACATATATTTCACTTGATCTGAATCTTAAAACAGTGAGAACAATAAGCACCAGAGCTAAAAATGCAGTAGGGAAAACATTGAAAGCACGTAAGTCATATTCCATCTCATTTTTCAAGACTCTCACTAAAAAATCAATGGTTGCGTTAGCCTAAAAAACCCATTTGTATGGTACCTATAGATTACACTACCCATAATATTTCATGCTCAAGAATCTTTATGACAAATATTAAATCCAATAATAGCTTATTTATAAAACTGAAGATTTTACTCAAAGCACAGAACTTCTGCTGTTTCCTAAATACATAATTACACAACATTCACACTGTAAAGCCAGTACATTGTGCATACAGAGCTAATACCATAAAGTGCTTTTATTTACACAGGGTTCAGGCCAGATCAATTTTTAACTGTGATCTCTGAAATAACTGTCATGTCTCACAGGCATGTGAAACTTCAGAAAGTTTAGGATTTTTTTGCTTTTGCTTTTATATGACAAGTGATGATGTTACATTCTGTCAAAGGTATCTTTCAGAGTATGTGACCATGCACTTGGCAGCTAGACTGTGGAAGGTGTGGGCCACATTTCTATAGATACGTTTTTCAGTTCTGTACAACTGAAAGCCACGGGCATTTGCCTGGGCCCAGGCTGCAGTGCAGCTCATGTCAGACACATGCCATGCAGGCAGACTTTTTGTATATCTTTTTAAATAAAAGAGGCAAGATAACACTTTAAAGCAGATCAAACTTCCTTCCCTATGCACAAAAAAGGCACAAATCATCCCTTAAAAATGTATAATCCCAAACTCCACACTTGGGCCTAAAACTCTGTGACACAAACCAGGGTCTTCTAATCTAGAACCCATCAGGGCCCACAGTCCAAATGGCAAACTGTGTAAGAGTAAGTAATATAAAATTTAACCAGAGTCTGACTCGGGGAAGAGAAGGTTTAAGTCGGAAAACACGGTAGCATTACTAAGACATCTATCTCTAATAAATGGTAGGGAAATGAAACTGTACCCACTCAGATTTTGGACACATTAAAAGCCGGCACATTAACAGTTTTTCTGGAAGAAATCGGAAATAAAAGCAAGGAGTTATCAATTCATAACAAACTATAATAGCAGATTCAGATAAACCAAAGAGAAAATTACTGATTTATGTACTTTTGGACTATTTCAAAGTTCTATCGCAAAGGTATTACGGCTTAGGCTGTACAATCTGCACAGAAAGGAGTAATCCTTTTAAAAGTTTTCAGAAAGACAATATTTCAACATATTATATACATAATACTACTACAATCACAGTTCTGGTGGCTGCCTATTTCCTAAATTCTCTAAGAGACTCTTTTATAGGAGGGAGCACACTGAGATATTTCTTCACAGTGCTAAATCAGAGCAAGGAACGGACTGCCTTAAATACATTCAATGTGGATTCTAGTTAAACCACAACTCTTGGCTTGAATATGCCAAGATTTCCAAAAACTGGCATATAACACCAACTATAAGTCACACATGATTAACAGTCAAGAATGTCTCAATTTATGTTTTACTAATCTAATTTTTCACAAGACAAGGCAATGCTTTTCAGATAGACCAGCTAGTCACTTTTAAATTCACACTGGATTTTGAGATGTTCTTCACATGCAGGAAGTTAAGGTCAAATAAAGGAATAATTAAAGATACTTAAGAACACAATTTAAAATATGTCCACATTCTTCATCAGATCTTAAAGCATTACTGAACCAGAAAAAAAGTATTTATTAAGTAATAAAAGCAAATTAAAAATCTATAACTAAAAGGAAAGTAAAAGCAAACTATATATAGTTCTTGTCTGTGGGGCAGAGGGAATGATACAAATATTGATTAACTCTGAATATTAAGGGAAGACACTAATATGTCCTAAAACAAAATGACAAAATAGAATCCATGGCAACAAAGCACAGTTTCATATTGAAAAAATGTATAGCCCATCATGTAAAATAAATTACAAAACTTTATATACCTCACACAGCTTGAAAATAACATATATAAAGTAAAAGTTGATTAAAATACAAATTTCAGATTAGAGTAGGAAATAGCATAATTCTCTCAGAAAACAACATCAGAATAAAACATGACACAAAGGAACAAAATACATAATTAACAACCTTAAAATATGTATAAAAACTTTGTATACAAATATTTTAATCATACAGGAAATAGTCACCAAAAATCACTGTATATTAAGCCACACAGAAAATCTAAATACTTCCCAAAGCAAAAACCAATCAGGCTGCAGTGTACATTACTGACTGCAATGTACTAAAATTAGAAGTTAAAAACCAAACACCTAAAGGAAAAATAAATTAAATTAAAATTTAAAAAGAAAAGAATTTAAAAAGGAAAAAAGAACCTTTGGGTTAAACAAGAAACAAAACAGTAAAGATAAACTTCAGCAATGACCACAGAGTGAAATCCCCAGGATGTGACCAGAGATTGGAGGAGAGAGCAACATACAGCCTTAAATGTGAGAAATTAGGACAATTCAAGACAATAAAAGAAAAAAAAGAAAAGGGAAACTGAAAGATCCTAGAAAAAAATTAGTAACCATGCAAGAAAAAGTAATGACACAGAAAACAGAAGTGCAGCTGATACATAAAATCAAAACCTGATTCTTTGAAAATAATAGATAATCCTTGAACCAAGTGTCAGTGTTAAGGACCAGTGCACTCTAAAACACATATAAAACTGAACTAAAGCTGCTTAATACAGCAACATCTAGTAATTTAATAAAAGAACAGATTTTAATCTTTGTCCCTACTAATTCTACTAGATATTTATGAAAAACCACTGACTGATTCTGGCACAATAAACTAACACTACACTAGCGGAAAGATAACTGTCCATTTGTTTTTTAAAGCACTTCTTTATCTCAATCACACAATTATACAAAATTGAAATAAATACAAATAAGAAAAGTTACCCATGAACTCCACCCAATTCATACTTCATCAACCATTTATCAGACTAGTAAGCATCCTCCCAGACACTTTTCTTTTTCTTTTTAAAAACTTTTTTAAAGTTTTATTATGCAATACTTAAGAAAAAAAAAAAAAAGAGCATTACAGTGAATACCTACGTACTCACCACCCAAGTTGGAAATAAACAACACCAATACAGTGAAACCCTCTAGGTATGCCTGCCCTTCAGAAGTAACTATCTTGACCTCATGCATTCATCAGTACTTTACTACATGTGCATACCCCTAAACAATATAACACTGCCCTGTCTGTTTTAAAATTTATATAAATGTTACAATACTGTAAGTACTCTCACCAATTTGCTCTCCTTAAACATTATGTTTGTGAACACTAGCCATGATGACATACATAGTTCATTAATTTTCACCATTTCCATCATATGAATATCAAACAATGTATTCCCCTACTGATGAATACACAATAATGCTGTTAAAAACACTCTTTGAAAATCTGTGTACATGAGTAAGACCACCTCTAGGGTGGGTACACAGGAAGAGAACTGCTGGGTCTCAGGATCGTGTACATCTTTACCTTTAGTAGACACTGACAAATTGTCTTCTGCATATGACAAGAGTTCCCAATGATCTATAGTCTTACCTACAATTAGATTTGTCTGACTTCAGTTTTTCCTAATGTGAAAAGTATGAAACAGTATCTGATCATGGTTTTATCTTCCCTGATTATTAGTGAGGTTGAACATCATTTTCATGTTCAGACATCTGTTTCCTCTTAATTCTTGGCTTCATTTTCTGACTAGCCTGCTCCACTCATCAAAAATCTCTGACTCAAATATTCTAATGAAAAGTTTTGATGAAGCCTTGTTATCTGTAGTGGGC
Source organism: Mirounga leonina (assembly GCF_011800145.1). Taxonomy (NCBI): domain Eukaryota; kingdom Metazoa; phylum Chordata; class Mammalia; order Carnivora; family Phocidae; genus Mirounga; species Mirounga leonina. The sequence continues at coordinate 1,385,519 of NW_023270268.1, forward strand.
AGGAACCATTCAATAACCCTTTCTTTTCCAGAACATAGTCTAACATGAAAAGCAGTGTCTTGGTGTACAGAATATTCAGTATAAAAATCAGCACTCTTCAATGTGCTTTTCAATGTGTATCTTTCCTCTTCTTGTAACATGCATTTCAAATGATCAGAAGACAAACAGAAGACTCCTATCTATGAAGTATGACATCATATACATGTAGTATTAGGGCATACTGTTTCAAGATTAAACTAAAAACTGTAAAAGCTGACCATACATTCAACTTAGCAAATCCTTAAAAATTATATAGAAATTCCCATATGACCTTCAAAACAGATATGATCCCAAGGGACAAAGTTGACATAAGCTGAAAAGCAGTAAACATTCCACCCCAAGTAGATAACTCATGACAAGAGAGAACACATAATGTGTTGGAGTGAAGAGAGGGTAGTTGGGAATGCTCAGGGCTACCAAGATTCTGGAATCCACCATATAGTGATGTCTGTATGTCAATTACCTGTCCCGTACAATGAGGTGGACAGTAAGAGCCACACAGGTCTCTGTGGATGGTAAACATGATAACATAGGATGTGATACCTCTATCTGATCCAATTCTATTCCATGGATGAGGAAATAAAGCAGAGAGATCAAGTGCACTCTTCAACGTCACAATTAAAAACGATTCCCATGCCCAAATTCTTCATAATGTAATATTCATAGTACCTTTCCAACATGAATCTCAATGACTGTTAAAGGATATGCACAGGAAGAAGCTGACTAGGGGCACTACCAGAAGAATCTTAAGAAGAAAGGAAATGTACTCAGACCTTCAAAAGAATTACAATGAGTAGATGATGGTTACCTTAAATGATAACTTACTCATTTTTCTTTGTGCTGAAATATACTTTAAACATTTGCCATCTAAAGGGTAAAACAAACTGCCAACTTTAGGAATATATGGCATTCATGAAAGCAAATTTGTTAATTAAGACACATTTAATAACATACCTTAAGAAATTATTTTCAGATAAACAACCACCAATTTGACCAACTACACTCTAGCTGGTGGAATTCAAGTGGGCAAATACTGGAAAAAGGTTACCTACCTACTGCGGGTGCATCATACTCATCACCAAGCAGAATTTCTGGAGCAGAATATGCAAGAGATCCACAGCTTGTAGTGAGCTTCTTCCCTGGTTGAAATTTGTTGCTGAAACCAAAGTCTGTCAACTTTACAAGACCTTGTTTTTCAAAGAAGACCACATTCTCTGGTTTTAAGTCTCTGTGAACCACATGGAGTTTATGGCAGTAAGATATGGCATGAACAATCTGAGCAAAGTACTTCTTAGCCAAATCTTCATTAAGTCCCTCTTCGTGTTTCATTATGTAATCAAACATATCTCCTCCATCCCCAAGTTCTAGAATAAGATATAGTTTGGTCTGGGTGTCAATAACTTCATAAAGGCGTACGATGTTGGGATGCTGCACTAGTTTCATGCATCTCACTTCTTGGAAAAGATGACCAGTGGCTAAAGTGTCCAATTTTGTCTTGTCAATAACTTTTACTGCTACTTTTTCACCTGTAAAGACATGCCTGGCAAGTTTAACCACTGCAAAATGACCTCGACCCAAGGTTTTATCCAGATCATATAATCCAGCAATCTTTCCATCATACCCTCGCTTGAATCCTGCCATGCTGGTCCAACAGAAGGAAAAATATCTAGACTGTTTGAAATGGATCTTCTCATATAAGAATATCTGGTGAAAATAAGGAATTCATTTTCAATGTCGCCATGGACATCTACAAAAAGAGGAGAAACAAAATTAAGTTTCTGTAGCTTTTTCTCTTACAGCTTTCTCTCTTTTTTTTTTTTTAAGTTTTAATAGAAGCTTGAAGTAAATAGAGATATAAAATGAGTAAGGGCCATTTATAACCATCTATATATGTATTTTTGGTTTATGTTACAAAGGCTGCGAATTTAAATGAAAAAAATTAGTTGAAACAAGTTTTTGGTGATGTCAGAAATAAGGAAACTGGCAAGTTTGATAAACTCTGTTTAAAAAAAACCATCTTGCAAAAGTAATTTCATTTAGTGTCTTAAAAAACAAGGAAAGAACTGACAAAAAAGGGAAAATGGAATAAACATTTGGACAGAAACGCAACAACCTTTTCCTGTTATTCCAAAGCTAGCACTATTTCCTGTAAGCACAAACAGATCCCTTTAGTGAGGCCTCCTCTAACTCTCCCAGCTGGAATTACCTTCCCTACTCCGTATCTCCAACAGCAGCTCGGGACACCAGTATGGACTTATTCTATAGGTTTTTGTATATGCCATCCTCATCCCTAAGACTGCGAAGTTCTGAGGACTCTAAGGTTCTATTTTTTTTTTCCCTTCTACCATCCCTTGAACAGTGTTTAACATATACAGATAATCAACAGTTTATTAAATTTCAAAATTCAACTTTTCAATATGTTTACAAAGCGATTATTGCTCTTCTTGTCACACTAGTGCCTAGCTAAGCACACAGTAGGTGCTTAATGTTTGCCGACTGACTGGTACTCACTCTTTGTACTTCTCAGTTATGCTTATCTTTATTACAGTTTTCCAACTCTCAAACAACCCACCATGATCTGATTATATTTCAACAATGAACAACCATGCACTCTTAAACCATCTTAAGGACCATTTGGTTTTAAAGACCGTATCTCACATGGCATTTAAAATTCTAAACCTTTATGAACTCTAAATACAGAAACAGGCTCTTATAAATGACCCTCAGAAAAACCAATGTATAAAATTATACAAATTAAGATATCACTTTAAATCTCACAAATTCAATTCCCATTATTTTTTCTGACCAAAATTTAACAGAATTATAGCAAAATCCAACAAGGAATACAGCCATCTTCCAAGACTAGCTCTGTCCTGTGTGCATACCCCTCCCTTCTGTGAAACCTTTTCTACTGCATGTTTCCAGTTGTTTTATTAAGAATAGTACTTACATTATCTACTCCCACTTAGATGAAAATATCCCAAAAAAGTAAATTGTACATAAAATGAGGTCATTTTTTTATTTTAAAGCTCTAGCATTACATTTCTTTAAATCTCACTTTTGCTTAAAAGAACCAAAGAAAAGCTAACATTTATTAAAAGCCTACTATATGGGCACCTGGGTGGCTCAGTTGTTAAGCATCTGCCTTCCGCTCAGGTCATGATCCCAGGGTCCTGGGATTGAGCCCCGCATGGGGCTCCCCGCTCAGCAAGAAGCCTGCTTCTCCCTCTCCCACTCCCCCTGCTTGTGTTCCCTCTCTCGCTGTCTCTCTCTGTCAAATAAATAAATAAAATCTCTTAAAAAAATTTAAAAAATAAAAAAAAAGCCTACGATACATATTTGTGCAGAATGAATCAAAGTGCTACTAAGATTAAAACTGAATTCTTATTTCAAAGCTCACCTTCTTTATAAACACTTAAGCACTCTAAATGATGTTACATTTAGGATAATATCTGGTTAAAGTACCAACTATAAAAGACGAATAAAGTCATTCTCACATACAAAATGAAATGATCTGAAACACATATCTGGGGTACCACAATATATATACATAGAGAGAGAGAGAAAAAGCTTAAAAAGCCAATGTTAATATGTTTAATTTTTTTATATTTTAGTAATTACTATAAATATAAATATTAACTACCATTCAGTGAGGAAGTATAATATGTCACTCATATACCAAATGCTTTATGTCATCCTCATTTAATCCTTACAACTGCCCTCAGAAATAGGGATTATTAGCCCCATTCTGAGGCACAGAAATGGTAAGTCACTTGTCGTTGGCTACCAGGCCAGTGTGTAAAAGAGCTAGGATTTGAACCCAGGGCTACCTGACCTCAAAGTCTCTGCTTTTAACAACTATGCTCACGTTTCTACAAACTAATTTCAAAACCAAACTAAATTAATCCTGTTTCTATAAAGATTTTTAAAATAAGAAACCAGTAATATGTACAGGTGTTGGAGAAAAAGCAAATTTCTTCCATATTATCATGTCATCTGACCTATTAATTTTAATGGTAAGATTAACAGGGAAATCTGAGTGAAAAGATCTTGCTTTAATTGGACAGTAGTTCCCCAAAAGAAAGTTTAATTTGGGCATATTTAATTTTCAAAAATAGAAACTCTAAGCTAACTCCAGGGGGCAGAAAACTATCTTTAAATCTCTAATTTTGATTAATTATAAGGGCAGTAATTATCCTTAAAATTCTACCTGAGTCTATGTTTCTATTGTACAAGCTTGTAAATGCAATTTAAGCTTTCAAAACAATTTCAGGCCACCCCCAAGTTATACAATATTTGTGGCTTTTGTTGTTTGTTTGTTTTTTTAAAAGATTTTATTTATTTGACAGAGGGAGAGAGAGAGAGAGAGAAGCAGGCTTCCCGCTGAGCAGGAAGCCCGATGCGGGGCTCAATCCCAGGACCCCGGGATCACAACCTGAGCCGAAGGCAGACACTTAATGACTGAGCCACCCAGGTGCCCCTATTTGTTTTTTTCATCTATCACTTTAGTTTAGATATATTCTTATAAAGTGGCATATAAACCCGATTTTAGAAATAAATCTGAATTTAATTAAATTTTAATTAAATTAATTAGGTTTTCCCAGTTTTAATTTGCCTTATTACGAAAGTAACAAATGTGTAGACAGATGAGGAAGGAAAGTCTTTTTTTAGGGTCTCCGACACCCAGAAACAATCACAACTAACACTTTGAGGTTTCTATTCCCAGAACAGTACCAGCAAAAAGATACAATGAAAACAGTTTTTAATCTACTAGTGAGTTCATGGGAAAGAATCTAATAAGGTCTCTTCACAATGAGACTACCCTGGAGTGAAATAATAATCACTTTAACTATCAAGAAATTTACTCTTTTTGTCCTTTGTTTTGTACACATATCCCTTTCCAGGGTCTACAGAACTATAATTATATACCTAAAAACAGGACATTATGATTAACTGAAGGTTGGAAGGAAAAATAACCTTGTTAGTGAACATCTTTTTAAGTACTAGCCCACTGTGCAATCCTACCATCAAGTGCATTTTGTGTTAGCATAGGAAATAACTAAATTGTTTTTTGATCTCTGAGGATCTTCCAGTGACCAAAAGTCATTCTGAACATCAATGCCAAATGTGAAGATGTGGCTTATATAAAGTGCAGGTGACTCTGTAATGGCTCCAGCACATACCCAGCAAACCGCATACTGAATAATCCTTGTTACCACGGTTTCGTTAGCAGCTTCTTTTTCCTAAAAGAAAATACAGGAGGAAATTTTAGTTTAGTTCTATTTAACTTTGCTTAAAGTCAAAATATCCAGACAAACATATAAAAATGGCAAATTTGTCCTTAGTGACCCAGTCTCCTCTCCCATGCCCTATGTGAATTAAAACCCATTCAGAGGATCTTGAGTGAACAGGAATTTAACAGTAACAGATACACACAGACTGTTCCCAGGTAGCCCGGTCAGACAGATTTTTCCGCTAGGAGGAGGAGGAAATAATAATCATGAACTCGCCATTTTCTAAATGCTTCCTGGGTTGTAAGAGGCACCAAATCCACATTTCATGGATCATCACCAAGAGCATGCAAGCTAGGCACAATGAGGCTTGACTTGCCCAACCAGCAGCGGTGGGCAGCTCCAATCCTGCCCAGCCTGGTTTCCAAGCCCAGCTTGCCTGCAGGAACCCTTGACGGCTCATGAAACACTCACTCCCACAGCCAGGGAGGGCACCCTTTAGAACACATGATCTTCTAGCAGGCCAGCAGAAATCAATTACCATGCCAGCATCTGGGAACACATAAAACACCTTCATACCAGAGGCTTTCCATTCGATAGTAAAAAAGAAACTATCACTATGAACACAGAGAATGTGAACGGATCACTGACATCAAAGTCTGTAGCATGGTAAGAGTCCTTGGCTGAGGTGGCCTTACAGTCCTTTCCATAACACTAAAATATCCCACAAATACTGAAAGGCCTAAACATTCACACTAGGCCAAAGCAATTTACACAACACACTAAAGGTAAGCATCCAGGTAATCATGAAGCTCATAAATAGCGCCAGCAAGGTCATGGGCACAGGCCCACCTCCAGAGACATGTGAACCCTGGAATGCTACCTGCTCCTTCAGCTCCAAGTGGGATATGGTAGCTCCTGACATTACCCTTGCTTGCTTCTCTTTCCACCAGCCAGTCCCTAGGCAAGGCAGGCAGCGTGGCTCAGCACTGGGTCTGAGCGCCAGCGACTGTATCTGAATCTGACCTCACCTACCACTGGCCACAGGACCTCAGCAAAACCCGACCTCTCTCTATGATCAGTTTCCTCATTAGAAAATATTAATAGTAAGAGTACAACTTCATAGGTTGTGGTGAGAACTGAATGAGTTAGTATAGGAAAAGTGTTTAGAATGAAGCCTGGCACAGAGTAAGCAAGAAACACTAGCTACCACCACCATCATTGTTAAAATGATGGTATTCTCCCTCATCCAAGTAGAAATTCTTCCACCCTACTTCAAGAGAATGAATTCACTGAGCTGTTCAGTTTCCTAAAATGTATTAAATTGAAAATGACTGATGTACGACTATAATATAAAGAAAATAGTAGCTCTAGTTGGGCATGAAAGTCTGATGATTTTTCAATAAAACATCCCACAAAATCTAAGTATTTGTTTTTAAAATGATACCAACATGACTTTCTTTCAAATCTACCTTTTCAAAAAGAATTAAATGCTCCTTTACATTTTTTCCCCCTAAAAGTAATATATTCTTACAGAAAATCTGGAAAATACATACTAGGAAGTAGAAAGAATAAAAAGGCATCCCACAGTCCTACCCCTGAAGGTAAGCACTATCAATATTTTAGCGATCTTTCTGTAAATACTTATATACAGCTTCTTCCTTATTTTGTTTTACAAAGGAGTGATCATTCTATACGTAACTTTATATCTTGTAGCCTGTTTTTCACTTGACATATCACTTTCCTTTATTTTAGTATTTTGCTTCTATTATGAAGTTATGAAATACCTGTCCAATATAAGAAAATAAACAATTAGAACACATAAACTGGTAAAAAGAATTTTTTTTTTTTTTTTACAAATCATCCATTATTCTACCCTCTGTGACAATCTCTGTTAACAGTTTGGTACACAGCCTTCCCAATTATTTTCTACATATATGCCCAGACATAAATTTTTTTATAAAATGGAATATAGACAGACACAGTCACAGAGAGAAGGAAAAGAGGTTTACAAACACTTTAAAAGTGTTTTCTCTACAAAAAAAGTTGATACAAATTCACTTTAGAAAATTTGGAAAATGCAGGAAAGCACAATACGAGGGGGTGGGGTGGGGAATCACCCGTAATTTCATCTAAGATGTCCTCTCTTTAGCTATTAGTATATACCCTTTATACCTACGTTTCTGGGTTTTTTTTTTTAAGATTTTATTGATTTATTTGACAGAGAGACACAGTGAGAGAGGGAACACAAGCAGGGGGAGCAGCAGAGGGAGAAGCAGGCTTCCTGGGGAGCAGGGAGCCCGATACGGGGCTTGATCCCAGGACCCTGGCTGGGATCATGACCTCAGCCGAAAGCAGACGCTTAACGACTAAGCCACCCAGGCACCCCATACCTGTATTTCTTTACAAAGCTAAGATACTGTATATGAAGTTTGAGATGACTTTTTCCTCCTTTTTATATAATGAACATTTTCTTACGCACTGAGTTCTTGTAAATCGGTATTTTTAATGACACATAACAAAGATGCCATCTTTAAAAACAGCAAAACCACTAAATTAGGCTATTCTAAAGCAATCTTATTTAGTATATGTTCACACATGCATATAACTGGGCTGAACCTAAATGAAATAGGCCAACTAGTCAAAAGTGTTTATAATATGGAAATTCATGTTTGAGAAACCACCACCAGTATATGTTGCAAGAATATACTGATGTTCTCCCAACTAAAGAGAGAAGCAAACTGAAGTGTGTGGGTGTGGCTGGAGAAGAGGAAGGAAGTGTGGGTGGCCCTACACACATTTTGCAAGCTGCTGAAAACAGTTGTAGACCAGCCTCGATTAAATCTACTGTCAATTTGGAAATCACCCTGTTATTCTTGTCAAAATTCACTTAGACTTTCACTGACATCATCACCACTGCAGTGTGGTCTATATATCAAACAAATGTCCCCTACTCACACCTCTAGGGGAGGAAAAAATAGCACACCAAACAAAGGTAGCTCTGCATGGCCAATCCACTGGCATGAGAAAGTAGAGGAGTGGAACAAAAAGGGCCATGTGTTTCTCTACATTTTATTGAGAATATTATAAATTTCCTAAAATCAGACCACCAATATTTAAATATGCAAAAACTTCCCCCCAATTAAGTGCTTTAAAAAAAAATATCTGTGCCAATGCTCTCCCTCTAATACATATAACTGAAAAATGAGTTTTTGCAAAACCACACTAAAACTACGTTTAAGTTTCCTACATACGGAAATTATCTGGTATCTTTTACAAATACCAAAAATGAAAACTGTAATTTTTACTCATGGAAAATACTAGACTAAACTGCATGTTTATAGAAAAACTAATGGAAGTAAAGGAACGCTCTCCCAATGAATTCTACCACCCCAATCTTACTGCTAAAATTTCAAATATACCCATAGGCTGACAGGAAGACAGGAGACTAAATCCTCTGAGAGTATCAACAACCTCCTGGTCAAGCAAAATGAACACAATCCTACATGCAGTTGCCACTGCTCTTCCCTCTATCCAAAATAAACAATATTCCACATTTCTAGAACAGCACTCCTTCCCCTGGGAGTTACCAATATAAGCCATAAATCAAAGATGAAGAAACCACAAATAGGTCAAGAGGTCCTAAGTTATGGAAGGATCCAGAGTTTTTCACTGGATGGGCTGAATATTACCATGTGGTTATCATGGAGATTATGTGGTTATCAGGCTGCACTCACTGCGTGGACTCAAGATGGGAACTACAAATTAAAAGATTAAATTATTTATTATGAGAAATGTCCGAAGAGGTAAAACTGTACCTCCAAATGTCTAGGAAAATATTTTCCAAGGGAAGGTAACTGCCTCCTGAAGTATGTTCTATAAGTTTTCTTCCAAGCGGTCAATTTTAATAGACTGGGGGCAACTGAGGTGACCAGGATTGGCAGGCTGAAAGGACTGCTCGGCTCTCCAGGCAGGGACTGGGTCACCAGTGCAGATCGATCTCATGAAGCATTGGTTTACGTCATCTTTATTTTCTCTAAGTGAAACAAGCCATGTTCCAGGATCTATCACAGAATTTTAATGTATCCAGGAGTCAGGCGATTTATTAACTGATGTAGAGTAGTACTATTTGTAAAGCAAAAGGGGTTAACATCCAAGCCACAAAACCTGGACTAGCAGTGCAGATAATAAGTTTGAATTCCTAAACAGAATCTGCCTCTTGCTAAAACGATGGAAAATGCTAAGTGTGTCACCAGTTTTGGTGACAGCCCTGGTATAAAGCGATCACATAATAAATAATTACTTAAGCAAAAGCTGGTATGTAGAAGTTACTCCAAAATACATAAAACTAACTGCAATTACTCCTTGTTGCTAGGAAGACAATATAAGTTGGAAGTTTGGAGAATTTAAAAACTTAATCATCTAAATCTTCTTCCAAACTTTTATTAATCCTATCAAAACGCATTTTCACTCTCTGTCATCTTTTTCTTTCCCTGCTGATATTGTGATGAAAATGGTCATTAAAAAATGGTCAAAAAAGAATACTGGAACAGAAAAAAATAAACTAACCCATAAACAAAAATACTGGTACCTAACATTACACTGACTTTGACTTAAAAGACTAACTCATTTGAGATTCTCTTATATTAAGACTGCAAATTATTTTATTTCTGAAATTTCTGAAAAGCAATGTGGCAATACATATATTAAGAGCCTTAAAATAATTACTATCTTTGGTGGCGCCTGGGTGGCTCAGTCGTTAAGCGTCTGCCTTCGACTCAGGTCATGATCCCAGGGTCCTGGGATCGAGCCCCACATCGGGCTCCCTGCTCAGCGGGAAGTCTGCTTCTCCCTCTCCCACTGCCCCTGCTTGTGTTCCCTCTCTCTGTCAAATAAATAAATAAAATCTAAAAAAAAATTAAAAAAAAAATAATTACTATCTTTGATTTAATAATCTCACTACTAGATTATGTCTTAAAGAAATAAAGATGTTAAAAATTTTTATAGTCAACAATTCAGTGATATTTACATATTCAAAAAATTAGAAATAATCTAAAGGTCTGCAATAAGAAAACAATTAAATCAAAGTACACCTAACATTAACACTATACAGTCATATTTTGAAGCTTTTTAATCTCATGGGGAAATTCTCACAATAAAATGTTAAGTTAAAAAAATTCACATACCAAATTTCATGGCACGATCTCAATTTTTTTTTAAAAGCATATAATTTGTCTGCATATATATTTTAAAAATACCTAAATGTTAAGTTGGTAAGATTATAGAATTTTTTTCTCTTTATGCTTTTCTCTTCTTTTCAAATTTTTGGCAATGAATGTGTGCTGCTTTTATAATCTAAAAAAGATAGTTTATTAAAATTTTGACTTTTTGTACATAATTTTCAGTTTCCTTTTCCACTGAGATCTATGAAAAGACGAATTTCCCTAAAAATATATTGTCTAAAACCTACTTATGTCATCTTAATAAACAAGACATATTCAAGGAAATATTTTGCTTCCCTGAGGGACAAGGTATGCAATTCCTTCAGGCTGAGGAAGGAAGAGGAACACAAAGTCTATTCTCATTAGCAAATATTTGAGCCCTAACTGTGTAGAATACAACACAGTCTCTGTCCATTATAACCTTACAAATAAGCTATCTACACGTAAAAAGATAAATAACTACACAGGTTAGCCTGGGTGAGGTGTGCCAAAGGAAGAGTAGAGGACACTAAGAAGGCAGGATCCCCAAGGACAGGGCAGCCCATAGACCAGAGCTTACCCTTCAAGAGGGAGCAGTGGAACACCATTCCTGAAAGTGGGGGAAACAGGGGCAGCAGAGCATGCACATGGCTGGCTGGCTTCAGAAAGGAAACCATCAGTTTGGGTGAAGTTATGATTTGGGGTAGATGTGAGATAAGTTAGCAGGGTTAAGAAGGCTAATCCTGAAAAACACCCAATGGCTTACCATCTAGGCAACTATAATGGACTCTTACTTTCTCAGAACTAATGGAAAACTTGCCATACTCAATTCATCACTTATCTATCTTTGAATTATACTTAAGTTTAATTAAAGTGTCATTAAAGAGTTAAAAATGCACAGAAGCAGCTTCTAATCACAGAGCTGCTAAGAGGTCTAAACAGAAGAGGAAAACTCTTTAGGTACTAACATGAAAGCAACATAGAAATAAGGTAATTAGAGAATTTAAACCAATTTTAAAAGTTCGCTGTCCACTTTAAAGTTCCATAAAACACCAATTTTTGTTTTGACTTAGATTAGATCTATCACCCATACAACTTTCCTAAAAACCTACTACAAACCTAAATAGGTGTATATAGAAATGAGTCCAGTCCTACAGCAAAACCACAACTGACTGTCTCACTTGAAATTTTTTTAAAAATGTCTTACACTGCCACAACTGTTCATTTTAGAATTCCAGTTTTGTTTTAATGCAGGTCTCAAAAAGGGTAAACAATGTAATAACTGGCAATCTATGTCAGTACTGAACTCTACATTTGATTCATCACTTATTCCACACAACCAGCAATATAATGGAAATATCATACCCATTTCACAGATGAGAAAGCAGGGCCAAAGAGGATAAGGACTTCCTTTGCCCCAGTCCTACACCTAGCTAAGAGCTGCCTGGGCTGGACTCCAGGTCCCACCGATTCCTGGGCCCTCCATTTTTTCGTGCAACAATACAATGCCTCCCGTTTACCTAGGCCCTTCTAGTTCCCAGGGAAATAGCACTAAAATAAATCAATTTTGACAATTCTTGTGTTCTTCCAATGCTGATATACTATGCTAGTTACCTAGTCCAGCAATCAATTAAATGGAGGAAGTTCCCTAGCACCACTTAATAAACATTATTAACAAACAATTCCATTAAAGGTTTTTTGAAACTGCTTTTTAAGAAAGAAAGTTACAGGCAAATAACTAGTCAAAAGACAGACTGAGATATTTACTGATCACGTAAAAATGGAACGGCACCTTAAAAATAACTTCACCTTAGAGCTTACATACAATTGTGTGATGGCAAGAACAGCCAGTGGCACAGAACAGCCAACACCAAGCAAGTAATTCAGATAAATTTAGGGAGGTTCTATTTTCTGCTTAAAAATTGTATCCTTTCCCACACTGCAGTTTTAATATACTTTGCAAATTACATTCTCTCCATTTGTTTCCGAAAAAGCATTTTCCTTCACAAGAGGATTAGCAAATACATATGAAATAGGAGCGCAAAGGACAAAATCAAGCCCTGGAACTGACACTATATGAATATTCTCATTCCAAATTTCTTCAGTAGCCCTCATAATACTTTATGCCAATAAAGAGAGAACTGTTTCACCTGTAGAAAATGAACTAAAACAGGAAGCTAAACATTATTTTTAAATTCAATTGCTCTGCTTTTGTCCACTGCTAACTAAAAGGCTAGAATATTATGACTTTTTTAAAAAGAGATCCATAAATACAGTACGTTCTAGTTTCATACTCTCTCCACGAATACTTGTTAGTATCCCGACCTAAGTCTGAAATGAACTTTAAGTAAGTTATACTATAAAAGTAAAACTTACATTATCTAAAATGTAATTTCTCTAATAAAGAAAAGCCAACATGGATGAATATGTATTAAATCCAGTTCAATTTATTATTCGAACATTTTCCCCTAGCTACGCAATATACGGACAATATAATGGCCTAAGAGGTGTGTATACAGAGGGGGAGGGAACATCGGAGAGGAGCTGGGAGAGCATCCTAAGATTCAGCATTTCAAACTACCACAGGGTCAACCTTTCTTATTATCCTCACCATAGAAGTGCACTTTCAAATGATCAAAATTCATTTATTCAGCAAACATGAGCCGCAGCATCATAGCGCAGTAGGAAGAGTACCACAGAACCTGGAGCCCAGCAAGTGACTCAACTTCTACAAATAGGCACATCCTAATCTATAAAACAAAGATAATCACCACCTTAGACAGTTATTATGAAGGCTAAGTGGGATAATATATATCAGCAAGATGCGAGTAGGCTCAATATCATCCACCATTTTCCCCCCAACTTTTCAGAACTGGCCTTCCTCCCAGGACAGTCTGATATTTGAGGGGGGTATATACTTAGTTTCCCACCTTACACTGATATCCCCTAATAGGCCCATCAAGCTGCCCCTAAATGCCTCTACTAGACATACTAGGAAGATCCCTGCCACAAAGTCTATAATCTCTTATAGGGACAGATATGCTATAAGAGGTGTTCTTTCCCCAAAACCTACATTGGGGAGTTCATAGGAGGCATCTCAGAGAAATTCATTTTCTTATTTGAGCTACGAATTGAAATTGGCAATGATGGGGAAGAGGCTTTTCAGAAAAGAGACCTGAGAGAGCTTAGTGTGACTGGGACAATAATACATATAGAGCATAGGAGATGAGATCAGACAGGTAGGCAGGGGCCAGATACCCCAAGGGTCTTGTATTCCAAGCAAATCAGCTGCAGTTCCTTGGGTCTGACAAGCCCTTACCAGAGGGCTTCAGGGCCCAGCTGAAAGGTCACCCTCCTGAATATGTCCTTCCCCTCCCCACACCCCTGCACACCAGCTCCCATGCCCTCTCACAGCGCCATTCCTTTCCCAGCAGAGCCATTATCACAACTGCAGTTATATAGTTACATGAGTAATAATCTGTGTCCCCACTCAACTAAATGATAAGTTCAGTCTGTGTAAGGCCCATGTCCATTTTATTCCACTCTGTAACCTAGGGCCGACTGAGTAAAGCATCTACCCAAAATATATAGATACATATTATTAAATGAACAAATGAAAGCTGCCACTAAGAAGGGGGTACCTGAGTGGCTCAGTCAATTAAGCGTCTGCCTTCAGGTCAGGTCATGATCCCAAGGTCCTGGGATGGAGCGCGAGCCCTGCATTGCGTGGGGCTCCCTGCTCAGTGGGGAGTCTGCCTCTCCCTCTTCATTTGCCTCCCTCCCCACCCCCAACTCATGTGTATGTGCTCTCTCTCTCAAATAAATAAATAAATAAAATCTTTAAAAAAAAAGAAGCCAAAGAAGAATCCTGAGCAGGGGAATGGCAATCAGAGATGACAGTTACACAAACCACTCTGGTAGCAAAGTGAAGACCAACCTGTTAGGGCAAGACTAGAGCTGGGGGACAGATAAAGAGACAACTGAAAATGTCTCCAGGTAAATGATCACTTAATGACCTAAAAATGAAGGCAGCCAGTATGTGGGCAGTGATGATGAGGATTAATGGAGGAAACATGTTTAGGAAGTAGAATCTCAGAACTCAATGCATGGGGGGGCAAAGCAAAGAGGGAAATCCAGAATGATTCTAATGGACAGTGGTAGCAAGTGGTGCCATTCACTCAGACCAGAAATACACAGGACAGGAACAAACATTTCCTGAGCATCTACTACATGCTAGGATCAAGTGAAAGATTTGCTTCTAGTTCCAAAACTCTATGATTGAAAAACAATTTAAATTTAGCCCAGCTGTATTAAAATGGGTACAGTTTCTATTAATAGGCTGATAAAATCAACAAAATTAAGTTCAGATTTTTGAAGTTTCTTCATCCAGACACCACTTGGGTATCCTAACTACGCATGAGGCATTACACTGGTCTGGGGATGTTGAAATCAAAGAAGTGGTCTCTGCCTTCGAGGAGCTGACAGACTTTTAAGTTTGAGAAAAATAACTGCATATCAACAAATGAGCAACTGAGGCCCAGTGGGGCTATGATCTGACCATTTAAATGACCTGTAACCCACACTTCTGGAGCACAGATTTCATAACCTACATTTCCAGGCCAATATGTAGTTGAGGGGATATGTATGTAGACAGACAGACAGACCCAATCCTGCTTTGAACCTGAAGACACTGCAAACTTAAAACATCACAGACTTGTGATCTGTGGTCTGTAACAGACTTTGAAGTAACTGCTGAATAGCCACATAGCAGCACTTTGGAGGGTACAATACAACAAGTAAGGAGAGAGAAAGAGGCCAGGCCTGATTTGTTATGGAAGAGCCTACCTGAGCAGAAGCCAAATGCTGGAGGTGCCAAAGCAGAATCTCAGGAGGCTCTGGAAGCAGCAGAGAAATAAACGTTCAGGGAAGGTACAGCAGGAATCCTCTTTAGACAGGCTCCTCCCCTACCATAGGCAAGAAATGGTTTCCCATAGGATATAAGGCCTCGACCCAAAGCAGACTTACAGAAAAATAGATGAGGAAACCATCCAGTGTGAATAATGTAGTTCCAGATAATCCAGAGCAGAAAACACATGTCCAGTGCTCTCGTGAGGCTAGTAAGTCTGAGAGACTTTACACCAGCTCTTTGCAAACAAAAACAAAATACCAAAACACTTCCCTCTCCATGCCCAATCTCCTGCCCCATTCCTCTTCCTTCCTTTTCATATTCTTAAAAAAAAAAAAAACAAAAACAAAAAAACAGCTGCACTGTCTTTACCTCCTCATCTCCCTTCCATCCACTTGGATCTCAGTTCTTCCTCCACCACTTAACCTTGTCTTCTCATCCTCCCTGAACCCTCTGAGCACTTTCCCCTTTTCTCTGCCTGGGAACTCTACATGTACTTTAAGACCCATTCAATGTCACCTCCTCTGTAAAGCATTCCCAAGTCAGCTTGTTCCCTGCCCCCATCTTTGTGTTTCTGCAGGGTTTTGCCTATGCCTCACCACAGCATTCGCTGGATCCTACTGTTACTGTTTACTTCAGTGCCCCCAATAGCCTGTAAGCTCCTAAAGGCAGTCACTGGTTTTTATTCATTTTTCTATTGCTACCCTTGAACCCAGGGCCCTGAAAATAGACACACAAAGGCATCATGAATAAATGATCATAGGTTAAGTTTATCTTCAAAACTGCTAGAATCTACTCAAGTAACTTTTCCACCGACGTTGCTCTAAGAATTTACCTGCACACACATACACTGAGAAGTACCTAAATTATATTTTATTATAAAAGCATTTGGCTAAAAATTCTATCTTCTGGCTGTTAAGCAAACAGCACACATGCAGTTAAAATAGGTCTTTAGCGTTCCTCATCTATGTTTTTAATTCCTAAAATTCTGGCCATGTGGAAAGCTCACTTGTGCCCTTTTCTTCTTGGGCAGCGTACTGAGTGAGCTCTTAGGCTCAGACAAGCTGCTGTAGGGAAGACATCATGCCTCATTTATACCAATGCTTAGAACCATGGCTGTTCAATCATCTCCAAAAATAAGTAACTTTTATCCCACTTAGTTTCACTTTCTATATGACAGAAACACCCATAGTAAGGTTTAGATGAACATTATTTCCTGTGACCAGTAAAAATACCATGAAAGCCCTTCAATTTTAATAAGGACATATAAAAGCCTTTATTTGAGGATTATGGGATTAAATTTGAACATAAAGTCCCAATTTATATTTCTGTTCTAGAAAAATAAAAATTAGGATAACTTCTGGGTTCCTGTATGTTTTAAACTAACTGATCTTACTGCAACAATACTGAAAAATTTACTCTAAATAGTAAAATATTAATAGGGTGAGAGCCATTTCTGTGCATAAAATAAAACAAGAAAAACTGATTGTGCAGATTTAAAAAAATAGAAAGGTGACATTCAAAGTTCCCTGCCTGGAAAACCTTGAAGAGGTAAAAGAAGTTAGCACCATACACTTAATTTTTCAGCTACTACACTGCTTTAATGTGTGACCTTGGGAATGTCATGTAATTTCTCTCATTTCTAGTTCTGTAAAATGGGAATGTCATGTTTTCCTAAGGGGGACAATAAGATAGTTGGATAAAAGAATCAATACGTATTTTTTTAAAAGGAAACTTGTCTAATTGGTATGCTTAAATCACCACTTGTACAGTACATTCCTCCTCAGGAATCCAATTCCAAAAGAAATATTTAAGCAGACGCTGAAGACAGATTTCCTTAAGGGAATTATTTTATAAATTTGGGAAGCAATGTAACAAGATCATAAATTAATAAATTGATTACATAAACCCTGACAGCCCCTGGCTTTAAAGTACACGGATCTACATTCTGATACATTAGGCTGATTTGAGACACACTGTCCCAACCCCGTAAAAAGAACCCAAACTGAGGCATCTGACGTTTGACAGAAATTGGTGAAAATTCAGGATACTCAAAACATTTGCAGTTCCATCACTTGTAAGTCATACTTCACCTTAAAACCTGATAAAATGTGAAACTCATTAAATCAGCTTTACCACCCGCATCTAAGACTGAGAATGCACTCAATTTTTAAAAAGAGAAAAAAGTAACCTGACAGTTTGAAAGGTCCTATATCCTCAGACTTCTATAGATTTAAGAATCCTAGTGCTAAATTCTCCCCAAATACTGAGCTTGAACTGATCTTCCCAAGAAGCTATCTGATCCAACTGTTAGGAATAGCACAGCTCCAGGAAACCACCCCCCCC